>NC_069384.1:85978166-86279833 GCF_027475565.1 Acinonyx jubatus | reverse complement strand
ATTATTGTAACCCGGGTGCTGAGCTTACAAAAATGAATAAAATCTAGTGTCTAGTCCTTTGCTTTTCTAATTTGTAAATTGGGACTGACAACTTCAATTTACTATTAAAGATTAAACATATGACCACACTTATACAGAGATCATTTATGAAACTGTGTTCACAAATTTACTTATGCTTGTTCAATTTAATCCTCTCTACATCTGCTCCTAGAAGCTCACAGTCGGAAAAAGAATTAAATAATCAAATCCAATCCCCTATTATTTCACATTCATTCCACCGGGATTTCTTGAATCAAGGCTTCCCACTAAAGCCTAGTAACGACTCATCGATCTTCAAGATTTTCACCTTCTTGCCCTGGTAAACAGCATCACGGCCCTGCGTAGTTCTTTGAAGGGGCCTCGGTAAAACCGTGACTCTGCCGTCTCCCTTTACATACGCAGCAAGCATCTGCCACTCTGGGGGTTGAAATGCCATTTGCCACGCCTAACCCGTCCCAGACCACTCTAGCACGCCCCCTGGAGGAGCCGGGTGGGAAAGGGGCCGCTGGCAAGCTGCGCTTCTCCCACTTCTCTAGGGGCGGGAGAAAGGGCTGAAAGCCCGCCCGGGGCGGGGGGAGTCCCCTTGGTGGCCTCGTCGGGAGCAATTCTAGGGAGTGGAATCACCCGCTCCGCATGGGAGGGGCGGTACCCCGTCCGGAAGAAGCCTGCGGCGGCGCAGAGGTGCCAGCAGGGGGCGCGGGCCGATGGGCCACCCCCGGGGCTAAAGGCCGGTGGTCCCTCCCAGGTTTGGAGTGCGGCGTGGCCTCGCAGCCGGATCCCCCCCCCAGCCCTCCCCCATCTCACTCTCACCTAGTCACCTCCCCGCCTAGTCGGCGGGCCCCTGAGGTGCGCGGCGCAGGCGCGGAGCGAGGCGGTGAGTGCGGCAGCCAAGGCTGGGCCTGGGGCCTGGCGGGCAGGGCGTGAGGCGCGCGGGAGGGAGAGGGGCTGCCCTGCAGGAGCGCCCGGGAGCGCGAGGGCCACAGTGGCGCGGCCCCTCCTCCCGCGCTCGGGCGCCTTGGCCGCCGCCGCCTCGAAGCTGCGCCTGGGCTGGCCGGACAGGCCCCGGGGTCCCGGTGAGTGTGAGGGAAGAGCGGGCCGGCGGTGTGCGGACGCAGCCTCCCACGCGAGAGGACATGGAAGACCGGACGGCGTCTTTTAAACTGAAACCCTGCCTCCGTTTTATGGCGGGATGCCGGCCCCTCCCCCATCCCGAAAGCAGTTCCCCCTCCCGGGGAGGACGCCTAGGCCCCCTGCGGCTCTTTTCCTTATGGCGCCTTTGGGGCCGGGGTTTGGGAGTCCCCGCTGGTCACCCGGCTCCTGTGGGCCTGGCGCGTGGCACGGGCGTGGAGGCGGCTGGGTCCCGGAGGCTCCTGCGCGGCCCCTCCGACAGTCGTGTCCTACGGCGGCTGGGCTCCCGCCTCCGGTCGTGCGGGGCGGCTTCGAGACCCTCTGGCGGCGCATCCCTTGTTCGCCCCGAGCCACAGCCGCAGAAAGCAGGCGTTGGTTCTGGCGCTCCAGTCTCCGGGCGGTGGCCTCGGCCCCTCGTTAGGGTGCTTATACACCCCTTTGGTTTTCTTTTTCAGCATAACCTGGGACGCAAGTAATTTGAAGCAGTTTCTCTCTTTACAAAGAGATAAAAATTTGTATTTCAGGAAAGACTGACACTCAAGTGGGGCACACAGTTGGTTCTAGTTCAAAGACTCTCCCGAAACATTTTTATGTTTCAATTCTTTTAACATCTGGAGCTTATATACTTATTTTGAAATGAGGCTAGAAAAGAACTTGCTGTTAAAATGCTGTTGTAAAAATAGAGCTTTTGATTGTAAATACTTGCCTTATTTTTGTATCTGCTAGAGAATATTTACACTGAGTGAAAGGCCTTAAATGTTGATCTTTTTGATACAGGTACTAACTGCCTGTTCATGTGGTGTTTTGTACATTCTTATTGAAAAAAAAATGACAGGTGGAAAGAGGCTGATATGTATTTTGTAAGTTGCTTTTTAAAGAAATTGTTTCATGTGTCAAACATGAAACATATACATTTTTACAAAAATGTAAAATGTTTATATATACCTTAACATAGGGAAATGCCTAGATGTCTATACCCCAAAATGCTAATGGTTTTTCTGGGTGAATAGATTCTAGGTGATTTAATTAACTTGGTTTCTAAACCTTTTCTTAATTTTCCTGCAGTGACATGTATTACATGTGCAGTTTAAGTGGAGAAGAGGGAGTGAATGATAAGTTGCATGTGATTCAGAATCTTACCCATGAGAGGAAGACTAGTGAGCAAATGTTTATGCGACATCTCTGAGTAAAAAGCCAAACTTCTTCATCAGGGTAGTTATGTATATAAAAAGTCCGTAAGAATATTTGCTGAAATGAAGGATGGATAGCATTTTTGGTCTTGAGTAGGCATCTTAGCATCCTGCCAAAGCGGGGGGGTCTGATAAATGTTTGGATATTGTTCAGCCCTGAGTAGGAGTCAGACCTTTCCTGATCAAGATGATCCTCTTCCTCTCACCTGAATCCATGCCAGCTTGCAACATCAATTTTAATGCTATGCTTGGTTTCCTTTCCTTACTTTTTCATTCTTCTGGTTGGAAAGAATTTGAAGTGTATTCTGAAATTGCAAGAAGATACTATAATGTTTGGCTGACAGTTTTAGAGCATTTAAAACATGAAGTGTGATGCTCTGGGCTTTTTAAATTTTAGAAGCATACAGAAGAGGTATTAGGAATAACTCTTGAAATTTTAGTTTATTACATAATCGGAAATTTTTGATTTTTTTAAAGCACTTGACTGGGAAGGGTTCAAGGAATGCTGTTTGTGGTAGGTGAGGCATGACAGATAGATAGATAGATATAATAGATATTTCTATAAATCTCACTGTTGTCTGTTTCTCTGGGTGATTTCCTTCCCTTCCTCCCGTTGGTGGCTAAGTAAGAACTGGAACCAAGATGTAACTTACTGGTAATAGTGATTAGCAATGAAAATTACTTACACAGAGTTAGCTGTTCAGAACTCAGAAGGCATGCTTTTTCATCTCTGGTTCTGCAACTTAGATGACTTGACTTTCCCTGAATCTGTTTCCTCATCAGTAAAATAAGATAGAGAAATGTTCAGTAAACTAAAAAGCACTGTCTTAATACTGTGTTATCACATCACCTGTAGTGCTAATTAATACACCCAGAACCTAGTGAAGCAGCAGACAGTATGTACACTTATCATTAGAAATGAGATGGTCTCACTAATGGTACCAAGTTCTACCTGCTATATATATTGCTTTGATGGTAAGAAAAGCAGCATGTAAAGCTGGCGGAGAAAACTTCAATATCTTTTTCTGACATTCCTTACTTGCCCATTTCTACAGTGAAGGAACACTAACCTGAAATGGAAGAGGTAGTTGTGATTCTGACACTAATCTGTTACATGAATTGGGGTGATCTCTTTATTTCCCTATTTGTTTTCAAAGCATGTGCTTTAAAATTTGATCTTTATTCAAATTCCAGCTCTACCAGTTATTAAGAATTGTCTTTATTTAATCTTACTGTGCTTCAGTTTCCTCATCAATAACAAGGGGTAAATAATTTTGAGAGACTGTTGTACCTTTATCATGTTATAGAATTAAATAAGATAAAGTAGGTGCACAACCTGTTACGTGATTGGTGCTCAGTAAGTGGTCATTGTTCTTATATTGTTGGATAATCTATAAGGACTTAAACAGTTTGAAGTCTGATTTGGTTTGCTTTCATTCTATTTGCTTTCATTATGGCTGAATAAAGTAGGCTGATTTATATTCCTGTTTTGGTGTTAAAATATAGCTATAGCTTTAGAAGGTAAGTTTATTTCAGAGAAATATGACACATATATATTTATCAATTTTTAGTGTTTATACAGTATATCCAAAAGCTTATTTATACTTGAATTATTTCCATATAATTTTCCAGTTAATTAAAGACCTGGTGCCATTGTATTCTTGAGTCTCAGAAGTGAACTACATTTTTGCTTATATGACTTCTGTTGTGTATTTTGCTACAGGCTATTTTTTTACCATCTGTGAAAACTTCCCTGTAATTCATTTCTCCTCACCACAGTATTAAGAATTATACCAAGTAAGTGGAATGTGGCAAAACCAATTAGTCAATTTTGTAACAGTCTGTGGAAATTCAATCACTTAATGATGATTTGATTAATTGTTTGAGTAAATGATTAATCATTAAATGATTGCTACCTGTTTTGTTCTCAGTAGAGTGTTGAATGTGACCTTACAAGTAAGAAAAGGATTTTTTCTTGAAAACTGTATTCTGAGCTTCTATGTGATGAGTATATTTTTTGAAAGTCAGGAGATAAAGATTTGTGACAGTATTTTTTGAAGGCATTATATCCACCTTTAGATTGAAAAGTGTATCAAAATATTCTCAGTTGTAAGAAATGGACTTGTTTTATTCTTAACATGGTACCATAAGAGCAATTTTTTTTAAATAAAAGCTAAGAGTACGGCTTATTGTAATTGTCCAGTATTCACAATTACATCAACATTTGAAATGGATTTCTCAACCTCACCAAGAGAAAAAAAAAAAAAAAAACCGCAGATATTGGTGTCCTACTTTTAAACTTGATCAGAAAAATAAATCCAAAATACAAATGGAGGCATTATTTAACATTTCTCTTAGGAAATAGATTTTCAAGTGGCACACACATTTCTTATTGCCAATAAATTCTTTGGTTAGGTGGAATTTTTATAAAATATTAACAGTCTTTATTTTTGATACTTTTGTTAAATTTTTTCATTTTCAGATTGAAAAGATATGAATGAATATCCTAAAAAAAGAAAAAGGAAGACATTACACCCTTCTCGTTACTCAGGTCAGTAGACTTTTAAAGTTGGGCCATGGATTAATTCCCATACAATTGTATTCTTACCCATTTTCTCATAAATGGATCAAATAACAGTTAAATATCTGGGTCCGTTTTCAGGTAAGAGAAAACTTTAAATTCTCTGAATATACATTGTTCATTGTCTACCATGTGCTAGGCACACATCGGAACTTTACAAACATTATTTAATACAATTTAATGGTTGATAGATACTTAAAATTATATACCCAAGGTTGCATGCTTATACAGCATAATTGAGATTTGTCTGTGTGATTCCCAGACTTGTTCTTAAGGCACAACATTAACCTTGGTGGGAGATATTTTGCATGATTGCAGAAAAAAATGTTTTATCCTGTACATTATTTTCAGAAATGTGAACTTCCATTTTGATTGTATTATTTTAGATCTTTTGGTTGAGGTTGGCTCTGCTGTCTTGGCAGCAAGAGAAGTCTTAAGAAGAGAAGTCTTTGTGACCACATGTATTTGAGACAGTCTCTAGCATACCTGTTAACCCACCCAAACTACACATTCTTCATATCTGAGGAAATTAAATCTAGTTCAGCGCTTGCCAGCTCATCCCAGACAAGACTTGAAATGACTCTTCAGAAGCCCTAACTGATCCTCAGACCATTTCCCCTATGCCTTGGGTTTTGTCGTCACTATATGGCAGATCTTGGTAGTTAATTCAGTGTTTTTTGCAGTTAATACATTATCACATATTTATAATTTGTAGAATTCTGACTGTAAGGCAAGTCTATTTTTGTGTGCTTCAAGGTGTTATATTGTAAGTTGTGTAATTTGTGGTTCTTTCAAAGCTCAGTTCAGTATCAGGTCTGAAATGTAGAAGCTTTCAGAATTAAGGGAAATGTTAATACTTTATTACAAATATGAAAATTTCAAATATGAAAATATGTTGGATAATGGGATGGCTGTTATTAAGTGTATGTATATTTACCTGGAATTTGTAAAATTTTGCTCTTATGTTCAGATTCCTCTGGAATAAGCAGAATTGCAGATGGATTCAATGGAATTTTTTCTGATCATTGTTACAGTGTTTGTTCTATGAGACAACCAGACTTAAAATATTTTGACAACAAAGGTATATCTAATATTTTCCAAAATATTCTTTAAGTTGCTTTTATGTATTTGTATTTCTTTGAAAATGTGGGTGAAAATGATGATTTCTAAGTGGGCAAGTGTTTAAATTTGTTTAAATGTAAGGAAACAATTTTTTGTAAGAAAACAAGTATGTGAATTTTTTATTTTTAATGTTATTTCAGACCTATAAATAAAAAGCACATTCTCCTAAGTCCATTTTAGGTGGCTAGGAGTTGATGGCAAAGTGAGACCAATCCAGAGTTGGGAGGATTTATGAAGAAAGGTTAAGAATAGTATTACATACAGTTCTTCCACTTAGCTGTAGTCTAGAGGGCTAATGGAAGGAAGAAACAGGGTGAATGATTTAGTGTTTTTCAATGTTGCATCTTCTATTGAGGCTTTTCTAGAGCATTGGGTAAATGATAACAACTTGCATTTGTTCTTTCTTTGCAACCATCAAAACTGCCAGTTTCCTTGAACTCCTCTCATAGACACAGAAACATAAATTTTTAAAAAACAGGCGTTGGAGACATCTGTGTGAACTCCTGTTTGGCTTAATAGAGACGTAGATGGTTACATACAGAGATATTTATAGATATGTCTCTGTATATCTGGCAGTGTACACACATTTTTGGTCTGTTAGCTGAGAGGGCCTAAAAGAAATGACACCCCAGTAGGAGTGAGCACACCAGTGCCCAGATTTTGGTTTCTAAAACCATTCTCCAGTAAAAAGAACTGGTACTTAGAGAAATGGCTGATTCTAGTTCTGAAGCAGGAAATATATGAGACTGGAGCATTTTGTAGTGCCAGAAAATAAGGAGGTACTCAAAACACACATACACACACAATACAGGTATGTCAAAGGAACACAGGGGCTGACTGAAAGAGCTCCCAGCAGCCAAAGCTGAACCAATTAGAGAGGAAGAAAAAAAAAAAAGAATTATAACCCAAAGTATAAAATAAATACACATGAGTTCATACTGATATGACTAATATGACTAAGTAAATAAGAAAGAAATCTTTTTGTTTAAGTTTATTTATTTATTTTAAAAGAGAAAGAGAGCATGCATGGGGAGGGGGAGAGAATCCCAGCAGGCTCTGCACTGTCAGCACAGAGCCTGATGTAGGGCTCAAACTCAGGAACCATGAGTTCATGACCTGAGCTGAAATCAAGAGTCGGATGCTCAACCAACCAAGCCACCCAGGCACCCTCATGTAAGAAAGCAATCTATACAGAAGAATTCCAAGTTATTTATATGAACACTCCTCCCTCAAGGAGGTGGAGCATGACTTCCCACTCCTTAAGTAAGGACTGCAAGCAGGGACTTCCTTCCAAAGTAAAAGAGTGACTTTACAGCAGAGAAACCTGCTAAATACTACTTCAACCAGGTAATCAGTCTATAGTAATAAATCATGTTAATAGTGTGTACCCTTTATATGATGTGGTAAAAATGGTAGTTTGCCTCTCTGGTCTACCTCCAGTAACCCATAATCCCAGTCTAATCATGAAAAAAACAACATTTCATTAATGGGACATCCTACAAAATACCTGACTTGTACTCCTCAAAACTGTCATGATCATCAAAAACAAGGAAAGTCTGAGAAACTGCCACAGCTAACAGAGGCCTAGAGAGAGATGACAACTGAATGTAATGTGGAATCTTAGGATCTTGGAACAGAAAAAGGACATTAGGTAAAAACTAAGGAAATCTGGATAAGTATGGACTTTAGTTAATACCATCTTATCAGTATTGGTTATTAATTGGAACAAATGTACCATCTTTTTGTAAGAGAATAGAGAAACTGAATTCAGGTTATGTGGGAATTCTGCGTACAATCTTCTCATTTTTTTCTGAGAACTTCTAAAAATCTAAAGTCTATTAAAAACAACACTGACATGATGTTGAAGCCCAGCTTTTTCTATTGACCTGTATTTCAGTTTCCCCATGCTAACTTTAAAACATTGGGGCTGGGCTAAGGGAATAAAGGTTTATTCAAAGTCAGAAATTTAAACTTAAAATTCCTAAGTAACTTTAAAAAGTAGATTGTAGTACAAATGGGGCGCATGGAAGCAAAAGCAGTTGCTTGATTGGACAGATTTTTTGGGTATCTGTGGTATATGGATAACATCTCTTTTCCTGGCTAAATCTAAGTCCTTTAGTTCCTATCAGAATTCAAAATTATATTGAAAATGCTTAGTGCTTTAGTAATAATTAATATTTAATACTTTGGTATAAATAATAAGTATTTTTCCAAATCTCTTTCTACAGATGATGATTCTGATACAGAGACATCAAATGACCTGCCAAAATTTACAGATGGGATCAAGGCCAGAAATAGAAATCAGAACTACCTGGTTCCCAGTCCTGTACTTAGAATTCTAGACCACACTGCCTTTTCTACAGGTTAGGGAAACTAGTTAATCGCATTTATTTATTTTATATACATTAATAAAATGTGTAAAATAAATTTTGTACCAATTATTTATTTAATAGGTCTTATTTAATGATAATAATAGACTTATTACATTTTTTCAGAAAAATCTGCTGATATTGAAATTTGTGATGAAGAGTGTGACTCACCTGAATCAGTTAACCAACAAACTCAAGAAGAGAGTCCTATAGAAGTTCACACCGCTGAAGATGTTCCAATTGCTGCAGAAGTGCATGCAATTTCTGAAGATTATGATATAGAAACAGAAAACAATTCCTCTGAGAGTCTCCAAGACCAAACTGATGAGGAGCCGCCATCTAAACTTTGCAAAATTCTTGACAAGAGCCAAGCTTTGAATGTGACTGCCCAGCAGAAGTGGCCTTTACTGAGAGCTAATAGCAGTGGCCTCTATAAATGTGAACTTTGTGAGTTCAACAGCAAATATTTTTCTGACTTAAAGCAGCATATGATCCTGAAGCATAAGCGTACTGATTCAAATGTATGCCGAGTATGCAAGGAAAGTTTCTCTACCAACGTGCTTCTGATCGAGCACGCCAAACTGCATGAAGAGGATCCCTACATTTGTAAATACTGTGATTATAAAACAGTGATTTTTGAGAACCTCAGCCAGCACATTGCAGACACCCATTTTAGTGACCACCTTTATTGGTGTGAGCAGTGTGATGTACAGTTCTCCTCAAGCAGTGAACTCTACCTACATTTCCAGGAGCACAGCTGTGATGAACAGTACTTGTGTCAGTTTTGTGAACATGAAACAAATGATCCAGAAGACTTGCATAGCCACGTGGTAAATGAACATGCATGTAAATTAATTGAGTTAAGTGATAAGTATAACAATGGAGAACATGGACAGTATAGCCTCTTAAGCAAAATTACCTTTGACAAATGTAAAAACTTCTTTGTATGTCAAGTATGTGGTTTTCGGAGTAGACTTCATACAAATGTTAACAGGCATGTTGCTATTGAACATACTAAAATTTTTCCTCATGTTTGTGATGACTGTGGGAAAGGCTTTTCAAGTATGCTAGAATATTGCAAACATTTAAATTCACATTTATCTGAAGGGATTTATTTATGTCAATACTGTGAATATTCAACAGGACAAATTGAAGATCTTAAAATTCATCTAGATTTTAAGCATGCAGCTGACTTACCTCATAAATGTAGTGACTGCTTGATGAGGTTTGGAAATGAGAGGGAATTAATAAGTCACCTTCCAGTCCATGAGACAACTTGATTATTTTCTTTAACTGCCATAATATTAATGTAAAATAATAAATTTGACTTTTGGAGATGTTAAAATAGATGATTTTAAGCAACTTATGAGAATCGTCTTTAACAAGTAAGATTTTTTTTAATTGTCCCATTTTCTTAGCATTGCTCCATTTTTCATTACATTTATAATGGTATCCTAAATGTGGTATTTTCAATGCAGGTAGTTCATAGTTTTAACCACTATTGGTGTCGTCTTGTTTCTTACATAAGCTCTGATTTCATGAATTGATGAGAAAGAGATATACTAAAGAAACTAGACCACAGTTTTCCTTCTGTAACCATGAGTGCTATTAACTTTTTTAAACTCAAGACAAGCTCAGTTTTTTATATATAAAGTCATTAAAATGCAACATAACATACAATTAAGTCCACTGATACTCCCATTAATAAGAACCCAGACTCTCCCTCTTGCATGCCCCATCAGGAATTATCCTCAAGTCTGTCAGTGGACTCTCCATCTGTGTAATTCTTTTAATAACACTAGGAGGCAAATGTTACAATAGGAAGCGAAGATCCAGTTTTTTTGGCAGTCTTTATTTTATTCTGTTTCAACCCCTATCCATGAGTTAAATAATTTAAGATAGGAGTGAGGAGGAACTGGTAAGGGCATTGACAATAAAAAGTAACATTTTATAACTCACAACCTGTTCACAATTTATTTTAAGTTATGCAACAGCAAAGGCAGCCCAAACTTCTGATGTCAAATCATTTATTGACTGAGAAAACCCACTATAGTGGGTATATTAACACTGTAGTGTTAACATAGAATTACGAAGATCTGAGAGATAAGGTGTTCCTGGCCTTTCTTCTTGGCTTGTAGATGGCGGTCTTTATTCACATGCTGTTCTCTTTGTGTACAAGTCTGTCTCCCAAATTTCCCCTTTTATAAGGTCACCAGTCATAACTGGATTAGTGCTAACGCTAATGATCTTATTTTAACCTAGTAAAGACCTTATCCCCAAATAAGCTCATATTTTGAGGTACTGGGGCTCAGGACTTCAACATATGAATTGGAGGATGGGAGGAAGAGACATAACAACTACAATTCAATAGCAGCTTCTTAAATAGCAGTATCACAAAAATAGAATTTTGTCTATCATTGGACTCCAATAAACACTGCTGCTAACAATATTCTTGTTCAGGAATATTGATATAGTTGAAGAGACCAATTTACAACATATGGTTCTCCCACTACAAGAACCATGGAAGTGTAGCCTATTTTGAGAATGGTGGCAGCAACAAGTTTTTTAAAAACCATTTTTATCTCTACAATTGTCATATATTGTATAGTTATATTCCTAGAAACTCATCTGATTGGAACATTCCAGGTAGGGTTACCTGATAGAAATGTTTCTTAGAAGACTTAAAATCATAGTGGTTTAAACAGGCAGGGAATCTTAGAAACCATTTGGTGTAAACCCTCCAGTTTTCTATTGTAGAAATAGGCCAAGGTCACAACATCAGTTGTAGCAGACAGGAGTGGAATCCAAGTTATTTGGCTTCTAGTCTAGTGTTGTTTCCATTACACCATGTTACATTAAGATCTAAGGTTTGTCCTTGGTGTGTTTTTCATGACTACTTGACTTAGCCACTCGGCTACCTTCTTGGTAATTCTGTTTTTATGCTTTTTTGATATACATCCAGCTTCAGGAATTTTATTTTCAGGAAACAAACTTTAAATAAGTAATGCCTTGGTTGTTTTTTTTTTTTTTCCTCAGTTCTGTATTTTACTGCTTTACATTTGATCACATTAGTAATCAAAGTGATTGTAAGGAAACCTCAGGAAATACTAATCCAAGTTTCAGAACCATATATAATTTTGTACTTTTTGATGAATCTGCAGCTTAAGGCCACATCTCACTGACAGTTTGTCCAATAAAAACTTTTTACTTTGACTCAGCTTTCAGATAAGTTGATGACACCACAAATTGCTTGGATAGCTGGTCTATATTTCTAGCTTAAAAAACTTCTTTGTAAAAACAACCCTACTTAAAAAGAAATTTTTCTCGTTACTCTGGGTTTTTTCTCCTCAGAAACAATTCCACTGATCTCTTTTGTGACTTGAACCACATTTCAAGTCTAAGAATACATAACTGATAATGATGTTTATTAGCACTACAATAGAATTCTTGGCATCAAGAATTCTTGGCAGTAGTGTTGGGCCATTTTTTTTCTTGCTTTTTTTTTGTCTTCACGTTACTATTAGTTATTACTTATGAAATTCCAAATTTCCCCTGTACTCCAAAATTTGGAAGTGATTGTGCACTACTCAAAAGCTTCTCTTCCTGCCTGCAAATTTGCCAGTTTTACCATTTAAAATCACCTGTCTTCGGTTTCCTGAATACGTGTCATCACGTATTAACCAGTTTCTCCATTTCATAGGGCCTATAGCCTGTTAGGTGATTGCTGAGTTGTTGGCAGGTGTAATATATACAAGTTTTTATTTTTTGGTTGGTTTTTTTTTTTTCCAATAGACTAACACTGTCCCTAATTTTTAAATCTGATTTGCAAAGCACTGTATTACTTAATTCCTGGCACTTTACCATTAACCTTAGTTTGCTTGTTTTTGTCAGTATAACTACCTTTTGCAAGAAGTTTAATATATTTCCCAAACTACTATGATTAGTTTTTTAGTAGAATTTTTATGTCTAAAAGCACTACAAGCTATAATTTGAAAAAGCTAATAAAAATCAAATGGCCATGGGGTGCCTGAGTGGATCAGTCAGTTAAGCGTCCAACTCTTGATTTCGGCTCAGGTCATGAGTTTGTGAGTTCAAGCCTCGTGTTGGGCTGAGCATGGAGCCTGCTTGGGATATTCTCTGTCTCCCCTTCCCCCCTACTCTCTCTGTTTCTCCCCCACTCATGTTCATTCTCTCTCTCTCTCTCTCAAAAAAAAAAAAAAAAAAAGCCTTAAAAATAAGTAAAAAATCAAATGGCCACATTCGGAAAGTAGATTGGCTTACCAAATATCAATATTCGTTAAGAATTTAAGTGAAAACAAGTAGTTAAGGCCAAATGTTAATCCCAGTGGAGAAGCAAATTTGGTTGGTCAGGTTTACCCTACAATTAGCAGTCTCATTCCTATAAATTAAAATGAAATTTGGGGATATATATTTCTTTACCTGTAACTTTCAGTTCTGATGACCAAAGATAGAGTATTTACAAGAATTTTTAGACATGGTACTTCGGTTATGGATTTACATATACTCCTTATATTGGTTTAACTTTCCATAAATTAATCTTTTAAGACAACATTCAAATCTAAGAAGAATGTGTACATTTGTATTGTATAATATAAATTCACAAAGCTTAAAGTTGTCAGGTGCCTGGATGGCTCAGTCATTAAGCATCTGACTTCAACTCAAGTCATGATGTCCGGGTTCGTGAGTTTGAGACACACATGGGATGAGCATGAACCCCGCTTCAGTTAAGTCCCGCCTCTCTCTCTCTCTCTCTCTTTTTCCCTCTTTTTCCCCTGTGGGATTCTCTCTCTCTCTCTCTCTCTCTCTCTCTCTGCTCCCCTTGGCCCCTTGCTCACTTGTGCTCTCTCAAAAAAAAAAAAAACAAAACACTAAAAGTTATGATATGTAATTCACGTTTATATGAAGTGGTATGTTCAATTTGTAAATTTTAAAACTAAAAATTTTAAGAGTAACAGTTCTTTGAAGCCTACTTCCATACAAGTGATGGAAAAATAATTTTCCTGGATAAAGACTTTGCATTTTAAAGCATCAGTTACCACACTTCCTTAAGTTCATTCTCCTTAATAATCTTAGTGTTAAACAGGTAACTACTCAAACCCAAAATAAATCACATTTGTGAAGAGTAATTTCTTCTAAAAAGAAGCAATTTTCTCACTTTGCTACATAGGAATATTATATTATCTACTAGTATTATTCCCACAGCTAAAGAAGCATGATTATTTAGACAGTTTTTGTTTTTTAAGTAGGCTCCATGCTCCAACACGGGGCTTGAACTCAAGAGATCAAGATCTAAGCCGAGATCAAGAGTGAGATGATTAACCGACTGAGCCACCCAGGCACCACTATTTACACAGTTTTTTTAAAGAATCTTTGTTACCAAAACCTTTAAAATTGTTACTTATTTTTGGTTTTAAAAAAGCAAATGAATGTAACTTGGATAGGCTTTCTCTTGCTAAAAATATTGAGCTGAATGACTTATGCCCTGAAATTTTTAATAAAAAGTAGGTTTTGAATGAAAACTCAAAAGTTTTCTAGTTTTTAATCTTACCCAGATAGTGTCCACTACCAAAAAACATTATAGTTGAAACAATTGACACTTTTGTTGCCCTTTTTCAGAGTAACCTGAGACCAAGAATTGGAATCATACCCATCAAATGTAATTTCTGGTGGGTAATTTTTTCTTCTTTAATTCTCTATTTAAAGGCCATTCACCATTCTGTTCTGAATTTTGATTGGCTGAAGTTTGAGAACATTAAATTCTCTTCTGCTGTCTACCCTGTTCGTTTTATTAGGGTTGCCTCTTCTTTTTATGGCCTTATTCCTGTTTCTGAAACATATTCCTCAGACAAAATCTATGGTTAATTACCCTCATCTTTGCAACTCTTACACACCTCCATTTGAGTCTCCAGAAGGTCTAAAAGAGTAAAGTTTTCCCAATGAACAAGGTGAGAGTAAATTTGTTTTCTTTAATTCTTCTATTCCCCTAACTTAAAATAAGTTACTTCCTTCATACCATATACCACATCACTTTTTTCTATACACTATAAATATTTTATATGTTCCAATCTAACAGCTGTTTGGCTGTACTGAATTTATAAATTTCAGCATATCTATCTTGGATTTTATGAAACAGAATATCATGGCACAGATCTTAATAAATACTTCTTTATGGTTACAAGATTATAGTTAAGTTCCTTATGGCACTGATCTGTTTTCTTTACTGAATAATTAAAATGCTCAGGTAGAGGAACTAACCTAGAATGAAAGAATGTTAGTCTATCTGGGAGGGACCTCAGAGGTCATCTAATCCAAACTCAAAGTGCACAACATATAAACATAATTGTATGTGGTATAAGTTTTATTTTCATGGTTGTAAATTATATGTTAACTATCACATCAAATCTGATTATTAATATTTTTACTTAGGACAAAACTGATTTTTTAAGAAAAAAACAAATTGATTTGAAGAAAAATATGAAGTAAATAATAATGATACATGGGCATGGAAAAAGGAGTGTAGGTGATACATGAAAGACTAAAATTTGAGAATACAAAATCCTGATCTAAGCTTCTTGTTTATAGCTTAGAAAAATGGTTCTCTAATACCATTAGTCAAATGTTTTTTAAGCTAGAATAAACAAAACTAATTCCCCACTACACTTCAAAAAATTTTCTTTAGAAAAATAAAATGTGCCCTATTTGGGGGGCACTTGGGTGGCTCAGTTGGTTAAGCCTCCAACTTCAGCTCAGGTCATGATCTCATAGTTCATGAGTTCAAGCCCCATGTTGGGCTCTGTGCTGACAGCTCAGAGCCTGGAGCCTGGCTCAGATTCCGTGCCTCCCTCTTTCTGACCCTCCCTAACTCATTCTCTCTCTCTCTCTCTCTCTCTGTCTCTCTCTCTCTTTCTGTCTCTCTCCTCTGTCCCGAAAAATTAATAAATATTAAAAAAAATTTTTTTTAATGTGCCCATTTTTTTCACAAAATGTTATACCAGACACCTAAAGAGAGAAAATGACATATTAGAGAGTACTGGACCAAAGCAGATGACTTTGATATTTGATCCCTGTTTGCTAACTATAATTGTGTGACTGTAACCATGGACAGTGGATGTAATGTTACTAAATTTTTCTCAAACAGTTCATGGACTCTGCAGCTCCTTAAAAACATCTATTTCACTACTCTTCAGTTTGACAAATAGCTATAGGATATTTACTATCAAGTTCAGGAATATAAGAATAAATAAACTATGGTTCTTGTCCTCAAAGAGATTTACCACATAAGGTAGAAAACGCTTCTCTGTCACCTTTCTGAAGTCAATTCAGTTAAATATCAAACTGAGTGACTTTTGCACTTCTAAGTATTTTTTTAATGCACGAGACTGTCATAACATTCTTTTATGTGTTGAAGTTTTTTGGGTTTGTTTTGGTTTTCTTTGGGGGGTGTGGGTGGGTTGAGTTATATACATACACATAGTATACCTGTGATTGAAATACTTCCAAAATATTATCCAGAGTAGCTAAAGTTTATATTCCCATCAGCAGACCGTATTTCCCTACATCCTCACCAAAAATTAGTATCATACCACTTTTTAATTTTCTGCAGATCGTAGGGGCATAAAGTAGTACATTATTATTATTTGAGTTTGCATTATCTGATTGCTAACAAGATTGGAAATGTCCGTATGCTTATGAGACATTTTGGTTTCTTATTTTGTGGACTGCCTCTCCTGGTCGATTTTCAAAAGTTCTTTATAAATTGTAAATATCAGTCCTTTGTTTTCTATATACACTGCAAAAAAAAATCCCAGATTATTATGTTACTAATGTCTTTTGTTGAACAGAAATCTTTAATGTAGATAGATCCATTACATTTTCGCTTTACAAGTTATGCTTTCTGCATTTTGTTTACAGAATCTTCTCTAACCCCAGTGTCATAAAATTATTTTCTTACATTTTCCCCTAATAATTTTCTGGATATACCCTTCATGTCTACATCTGAGTTTCTTTGTGTGTTGGTATGATTCAGGTTGTTTGTTTTTTCATTCAAATGTGACAATTTCCCTAATACTATTTGTTAAATAATGCATCTTCCCCCAGTGATCATGATATCAATTTTATCATATATCAACTCCTCATGGGCATGACTGGTATACGAATCTTTGTACTTATTATATTCCTCTGTTCTAGCAACAGTATCACAGGCTTTAACAGATACAGGATGCTTAAAATATTAGGGCTTTGCAATATGTCTTAACATCAGGTAGTGTGAACTTATTTCCTCTCCCCCTTTTTTTTTTTTAATAATCTCTAAACTCAACGTGGGGCTTGAACTCACAACCCCGACATCAAGAGTTGCATGCTCTTCTGACTGAGCCAGCCAAGTGCCCCTCCTCTACTATTCTTTTTGAGAACTTTTTAGTTATTGGTGGACTTTTTTCTTCTTCCATGTAAATTTAGGATTAGTTCTAATTCCATCTAAAGTCTTGTTGTAATTACATGAAAATTATAAATCATTTTGGAGGGAATTAACATCTTTACAATGTTAAAATCTTTCCTTTTGTAAAAATTGTGTATTTCTCCTCTTATGTCTCTTTTTAACGTTCTTTTAAATTTTTTCATAAAGGTCATTTGTAGTTTTTGTAAAGTCAATGCCTGCATTCTTTACAGTTTGGGTTGCTTTGACATGTTTGTTTTCTAACTGGTTATTACAGGTATATAGGAAGGCTTCTGGTTTTTTAACCATTGATTTTGTATACAAATACCTTGTTCAGGTTTTTGTCTTCTTAGTTCTAATAGCTATCTTTGCTTAATTTGTAATGTAAATAATCATATAATCTGCTATAAATGACATAAATTTAAGGAATTAAATGTCCCTAATAGCTCTTTTTTTCTTATCACAGAATTTGGTAGTAACTTCCACTATTATTACTAATGAGCACCATTATTAATGAGGAGAAGTAGCAATAGCAGGCATTCTTTTTGTTTGTTTGTTTCTAGTCTTAGATGTAAGACTCCTAAAGTTTCCCCAGTAAGTATATTTAAAGTATATCTACTATAGGTTTTGGTAGGTAGTTTTATCAGGTTCCTTAGTTTTCTAAGAACTTTTATTATAAGTAGGTGTTAAACTTAAGCAATGACTTTTTCTGTACCTATTAAGATAAATATGTGAGGTTTCTCCCTTACTCTGCTAATATAAATTACATTGGTTGATTTTCAGATGTTGAATTATCTATGTATTCCTAGGAAAATCCTATTTAGACAAAAACTTTGTTTTATTTTGTTTATTTTGAGAGAGACTGAGAACGTGAGTGGGGGAGGGGCAGAGAGAGAGGGAGAGAGAATCCCAAGCAGGCTTCACACTGTTAGCATAGAGCCCGATGCGGCCTCGATCCCACAAACTGAGAGACCACGACCTGAGCAGAAATCAAGAGTCAGAATCTGAACCGACTGAGCCATCTAGCCACCCTAAAAGCTTTTAATCTAATGTTGGATTCAGTTAGCTAACGTTTCATAGAGAATGTTTGCCTCAGTGTTCTTAAGTGTAATTTTTCTGGGAAAGCTGGAGGACAACAGGAGGGAGAGTTGCTGAGTCCCGGACGACAGAGCTCAGCTTGCTGGGGAACAAAGGCGCTCGCCAGCGCCATCTCCCTCGCCCATCCCCCAGCCAAAATCCCAAAAGGAACCAGTTCCTGTCAGGGAACTTGCTTAAGTGTAATTTTCCTTATTTATATCGCCTATCCAGTGTGGTATCAAGGTTATCCTTTCTTTCTTTTTAAGTTTATTTATTTATTTTGAGAGAGAGAGAGGGAAAGAGAGAGAACACACAGGCAAGCCAGGGAGGGGCAGAGAGAGAGAGAGAGGGAGGGAGGGAGAGAATCCCAAGCAGGCTCCTTGCTGACAGTGCAGAGCCCTACCCAGGGCTCAATTCCACAAAGCACAACATCATGACCTGAGCAGAAATCAAGAACTGGACACTTAACCAGCTGAGCCAGCCAGCTGCACCTCAAGGTTATTCTACTCTTCTAAGTGAGTTGGCGGTTTCTTCTCTTCTGTTCTCAGGGAAAAAAAAAAAAAAAAGTTTGAGATAAGATTAATCCCTTTTTAAAAGATTTGGTAAAAAGTCACCTCTAAAACGATCTAGGCCTGGCTTTTAAACACACACACACACTGGAAATTGCCATTTCAGGTTTTTGAATGCTTATTAACTTAGTCAATTTTTCTTTTTTTTCCTTGGGACAATTTTCGTATTTGATGGCTTCCCAGAAATTTTACACTTCATTTAAGTTTTCAAATTTATTGGTATTTATAGTATATATCTGGAGTTATTTCCCCCTTGCTTTATGTCTTCTCTTGTTTTTGACATTCTCAAAAGTATGCTCACAAGTAGGGGAGGGGCAGACCGAAGGAGGGAGGGAGAGAGAGAGAGAGAGAGAGAATCTGAGAATCTTAAGCAGACTCCATCCTCAGTGCAGAGTCCAATTGCAAGCTTGATCCCACAACCCTGGGATCATGACCTGAGCCAAAACCCTGAGTCAAACATTCAACTGACTGAGCCACCCAGGCACCCATTTTTTACATTCTTAAACAGATTGGCAGTGGTATGTCAAATTTGTAAGGTTTTTGAACAATAACATTTTAGTTTTTGTTAATCTGTATCTGTTTTAGCCTTTATATATTTTTTCTTCTTTTTAAAAAACTGTTTATTTATTTACTTTTAGAGAGAGAGAGAAAACGAGCAGGGGAGGGGCAGAGAGAGAGAGAATCCCGAGCAGGTTCCATGTTCACCGTGGAGCCCAAATGGGGCTCGATCTTAAGACCCCAAGATCACAACCTGAGTGGATATCAAGAGTTGGACAATTAATAGACTGAGCCACCAGGCACCCCAGTTTTTGTCTTCTTTATGTTTACTCTGTTGGTCTTTGCTTACAAAGTCTGCTCCATTAAAAGAAAAGCAATGAAATAAATTATTTATTACTTATTATATTAAAATATTTATTATAATATAATTTAGAACAATGTGATTTTTACTTTAAAATACAATAATTAGGGGCACCTGGGTGGCCCAGTTGGTTAAGCATCCGACTTCGGCTCAGGTCATGATCTCACAGTTCGTGGGTTCGAGCCCCATATCCCACTCTGTGCTGACAGCTCAGAGCCTGCAGCCTTCTTCATATTCTGTGTCTCTCTGTGCCCTTCTCTCTCTCTCTCTCTCTCTCTCTCAAAAATGAATAAACACTAAAAAATTTTTAAATATATATATAATACAATAATTACATTAAGCATGTAATTATTGTTTACAGAACTAATCATGATTTTTACTATGATGATTTTAAAAATTCAAACAATATAAATAAAGTGAAAGTTCCCTTTGAGATTCCCTATGCTCAAAAATGATTTTAGTAGTTAAGGATTTCATATAGCTATTAAGTGGCATAGTCTAGACTTGAACTACAGTCTTCAGATTTCAAGTTGCACACTTTACCATTAAAAGATTTCTCCTTAAATAGGTATTTGTTGAATGAACATATGAATAGATCTTAAAAGTGGTAAAGGCTTTCACCCTCCACATGCTGGCTGATGCTTGAAATTCATCCTTAAAATTTCATCCCTCTGGTTAATGCCTTGACACCATTGTAAATTATAGTACTTACGAGCCAGTATTGGTAATAGACATGTATATGTTTTATTAAGAATTTAAAAATATAAACTATGTGGGGTGCCTGGGTGGCTCAGTGGGTTAGCTTCTGACTCTTGATTTTAGGTCAGGTCATGACTCACAGTAGGTTTGTAAGTTTGAGCCCATGTCAAGCTCTGTGCTGTCAGCATTAGGACTCTCTCCCTCCCTCTCTCTCTCTCTCTCAAAATAAATAATTAAACATATAAAAATTTTAAAAATAAACTATGTATTATATAGTTATAATATATATTATATATATATAATATATTATATATATTATAAATAAACTATGTATATATTCTCATTGTAGAAATACATGCTCAATATAGAAAATGTGAAAACCGAGAAGTACAAAGGAAAAAAAATCACATGTAATATCGTCATCCAGAAATAAAATATATGTATTACACATAATTTATGAAAATATTTTTATATACTGGTGAATAAGTCTGTGTAAGTATTTTTCTAAAACAATCTTTAATGACTACATCATATTCCATCCTGTCCACATACCATAATTTATCTAAGCCCTCTCCTCTGGGGGAACACTTAAATTGTTCACAATTTTTCATGGTTTTAAATAATATTTTACTCTATATTTCTTTGTACTTTTAAATATATTTATAATATTTGGTTATACATTTCAAGGTTTTTTTGTTTTGTTTTGTTTTGTTTTTTTATTTAAACAATCTCTACACCAGGGCGCCTGCGTGGTTCAGTCGGTTGAGCATCTGACTTCCACTCAGGTCATGATCTCGTGGTTTGTGAGTTCAAGCTCCGCATCAGGCTCTGTGCTGCCAGCTTGGAGCCTGGAGCCTGCTTAGGATTCTGTGTCTCCCTGTGTCTCAGCCCCTCCCCTGTTTGCACTCTGTCTCTCAAAAATGAATAAAAACGTTAAAAATTAAAAAAAAAAGAGGGGGGACCGCCTGGGTGGCTCAGTCGGTTAGGCATCCAACTTTGGCTCAGGTCATGATCTCGCGGTTTGTGAGTTCCAGCTCTGCATCAGGCTCTGTGCTGACAGCTCAGAGCCTGGAGCTTGCTTCAGATTCTGTGTCTCTGTCTCTCTCTGCCCCTCCCCTACTTGTGCTCTGTCTCTCTATCAAAAATAAATAAAATGTAAAAAAAAAAAAAATTTAAACAATCTCTACACCTAATGTGGGGCTCAAACACAACCCCAAGATTGAGTTGAATGCCCCTACTACTGAGCCAGCCAGGCTCAGTATATATTTATAGTATATAATATATATATATATAGTATATAATATATAGCCCCAGTTATATATATAATATATATATATAGTATATAATATATAGCCCCAGTTATATATTTATAGCTAAGTGTCTGTCCACATGTTTACTTTCCTGGGATTGCTACGTCAAAAGGCCTTCACATTATAAATTTTGAATAATTTCCCAAATAGACAATAACATTGTGATAGACAGTTTTACGTGTCAATTTGAATAGACGATGGTACCCAGTTATTCAATCAAACACTAATCTAGATGTTTCTGGGAAAGTATTAGTGATTACATCTACAAGTCTTTGATTTTATATGAAGAAGATTATTTGGGGATAATCTGGGTAGGCTTGATCCAACCAGTTAAAAGTCTTTAAGAGGAGAATAGAGGTTTTTCTAGAAAGGAATGGTGCCTGTGGGCTGCAGTATCATCTCCTGCCCAAGAATTTCCATTCTGCCTTTATTGATGGCTTGCCCTACATATTTTGGATTTACCTAGCCAGCCATCACAATCACAGAAGCTAATGCTTTGTGATAAGTTTCTTGCCCTGTGAACCCTGACTGATACACACTGTAACCCTCCTGCCAGAAAAGTATGCGACTGCCCTGGGTCATTTACATCATAATGTGAAGTTTTTTACATAAGCAGATCTTTATCTATTGTAGAAATAGAACTTCATTGGAAAACAAATTTTGATAGAGGACAATATAAGGATTCTTAGCAGAATGATTAGCTTACTGTATTTGTGTGTATTTGTTTATGGAGAGGTGAGAAGAGATAAGGGATTAAAAATCATAAAATACTGTAGTCAAATGATTCTAGTTTATTTTGCAATTATGCCTAGGGCTTTAGTATATTATGAATATTAAAAGCCATTTTTAGTTTGTTTTAATAATTTTTTTAATTTGTATTTTAGAGAGAGATAAAGTGGGAGCAGGGGAGGGGGGAGAGAGAATCTCAAGCAGGCTCCAAGCTCAGCACAGAGCCGCCGATGCCAGGCTTGATCCCACAACCCTGGGATTATGACCTGAGCCAAAATCAAGAGTCGGACACTCAACTGACTGAGCCACCCAGGCGTCCCTAAAATCCATTTTTTAAATGAGAGGTCTCTAATTCCAGCCAGTGGACTGGGCCCTTTAATAAACATTGTCTGTGGAATCTTGGTAGAGTCCACTACCCACAGAGCAACCAAAGTGACCTTTTAAAAGGAAAATCAGATCATAGCAGTCCCCACGTTTAAAACAGCTAGCCACTGCACTTACAATAAAATCCAAACTTCAGACCTTGACCTATATGATTCTAAACCTCCTGCCTCTCTAAACTTCCCACATTTTCTCTCCCTCTCTGCATCTCAGATATACTGGCCTTTTTTCTTTTCACCCAGCATACCACTCTCCTTTCTATGGGCCTTTGGACTTCCTGTCCCCGCTATTTTGGGCACTCTTCCTCCAGATATTCCAAGGATTGGCTTCCTGGGAAAAATCAAGGAAATATTACCTTCTCAGAAAAGATCAACCTATGTGGCTGTTTTTCTCATTTTTCTTCATCTAGTCTATCTTATTGTTTTTTCTTTTTCAGAATACTAAGCACGTCTGAAATGATGTAATTTATTTCATTTTTTGATATTCATCTGTTCCAATAGAAGATCAATATTTCTAACTATATTCTCAGCAACATTATAAGGACTTTACATGCTATCGACCCATTTAATTTTCACAACAACCTATAAGGTAAGTATTATTAATTAGTACTCCAGTTTTACAGGTGAAGTGCCTGAGGTTCAGAAAGGTGAAGTGGCTTCACTTGCAAAACTGCATCTCACTAGCTCTGGAAAGAAATCTCTAGGATATCTGTTAAGCTATGTACAGACCAGCAGCATCCAAGGATGTTAGAAATGCATGTTCTCAGGCCTCATCTCTGACCCAAAGAATCAGAATGTGCAGTTTAACAAGATCCCCAGGTGATTCTTAAGTATAAAGTTTGAGAAGCACTAGTCACCAATACATCAGTTTCCTAAGTCTCACCTCGAAAGTAATTGCACACACACACACACACACACACAACACAGCTGTACTCCCAGCCCAGAAAGCAATTACACAACAGAAGAGAGTAGTGAAGTGGTGAAAAGGTTTTCCTTTATTTCGGCTGGTACACCAAGCAGGAATCCCTCATCTGGCAGTCCTAACCCCACGTCATCCCACTTCACCCCAACTCCTTTTAGCTTTCCCTCGCTACGCTAGAAGCTACCCACGCCTAAACTAGACAGAGCTTTGAAGACTTCGAAGGGAGAAGAGACGGAAGGCAGAAATACGGGGGAAATGGAAAACAATTCCGGTAGCATTCCTTAACCTCAACAGGCCCTGCCTTCTGCCCTTAAGAAAAATGGCGCTCAGCGTAGATGCACTTCCGGTCACGGAACCAAACAAAATAGGGGAGGACAAGAGACCGGAAGTGACCGCCCTTTTGGCACCCCTCCTACCCCTTCTCCGCCTCCCAGCCCCTTTAGGGAGGCTGAGGAGGCCTAAGGGCTGAGGCTGGTCTGCGGTTGGCGGGTGACAAGCTGGAGCCGGGACAGTGTGAGTGCTTCCTGCTTCGGCCGCCGGCCGCTTCACTTCGCTTTGGGTGACCTTCGTGAGGCCAGGGACAGGGGGCGGAGAGTCGCGCGGGCGCTGTGTGACGAGGCGCCGCCGCGGTTCTGCGTGAAAGCAGCTAGCCGTAGGGTCTGCCAACGGGGCCATCGGCCGTGTCCGGCCGGCGGAGCCCGCGAGGCTCGGGCCTGAAGCCCCGGGGGCTGGGGAACCCGGTCCGGGGCTGGCGCACGCGGGACAGCGGTGAGGTCCGGCCCTTAGCTCTGCGAGCGGGGCTCCAGCGCCCGGTGTGGAAGGCCTTTCCCCAAGGTAGGTGTTCACACCCGACTGAACCGGCTCGTTGCCCTCACCCCGGTTTTCCCACGCAGCTCCTTCACTCAGTCATTTCCTGACCCTCGGGAAGGCTCAGCTCTTTTTTCATGGCCACTCCGTTTCATTCCACACGCATACACAGCAGGAAAAGACTGGAGTGTAATCGTTTTTGTTTAGTGTCTTTTTCGTGAGAAGTTGCCAGAAAAAAAAATTTGAACTTAAATTCCTTGAAGTTCTTGGTACTTTAGCTGGAAACGTTAATGGTCGCGTTTATTTGTTGTGATGAGAGGTTTTTTGTTTTTTTTTTTTTTAAGTGGCAGTATTACATTATGATCTTGGAATTTTATTTCTTCACTCTGTATCCACCTCCACCCTCTAGAGCTTCAGGTTGAGAAACTTGTTGTTTGTGAACTTGCTCCTTCTTGCTAACCCTGTGCCTTGATGTGCCTAAGAGTCGGGAGTAGTCACAATTTAGCCACAATTAGTTTCATCTTCACCAAAGGGAAATAAAGTAGAAATTGGCAACCAAGGTTTTGTCCAATAGAGTTAACTTATTTTGGTGGAGTATCACAAGTTTAAAACACTTCTCCCCAAAATAAAATTATCTCAAAGTATTTTGGCAGTTTATTTTACTGGGGAATTAATGTGGCAGGAAGGTGTCATTCACTTGCATGTCTTTATTGTATAGTTTAATTTGTGCTTTCTAACTTTTATTTTCTTTCCCCAGTAACATAATGGCGGAAACTGCTTCTCCACTGAAGCACTTTGTGCTGGCTAAGAAGGCAATTACTGCAATCTTTGACCAATTACTGGAGTTTGTTACTGAAGGATCCCATTTTGTTGAAGGTTAGTTTCTCTAAGTTTTTTAAATACTACTGTTGAGAATATATGAAAAATATGAAGGTGGGGCACTTGGGTGGCTCAGTTGGTTAAGCGCTCCATTTCGGCTCATGTCATGATCTCATTGTTTGTCGGTTCAAGCCCCATGTTGGGCTCTGTGCTGACAGCTCAGAACCAGGAGCCCGCTTCAGATTCTGTGTCTCCCTCTCTCTCTGCCCCTCCCCTGCTTGTGCTCTGTCTCTCTCTCTCAAAAATAAACATTAAAAACAAAAAAAAAAATTTAAAGAAAATTAGGTGTTTTATCCTTTTCACCCTTAGTTACAGAACGCATATATAAGGCATTGTGTTATAATCTAGGAGAGATGCCATAACAAAACCCATTTTTGCCCTCCATAAGAGGAAGATTAAATGTTATTAATAACAACTTAAGAAATAAGTGCTTGCATGTGAGGTACTATTCTAAGCACTTTATTATATCAATAATGCATTAAATATCAACACTGGAACAGATTTTAATTATAATTATTTTAAAGATGAAACCAAGACACAGAAAATTTAAGCAACTTGCCCAAGAGCACCTAGCTAGTAAATGCCCAGACTTAAAAGTCAGGCAGCCCACATTTAAGCTATTATTCCTCTCTTTTCCCCAAGTCAGCTGTCAGCCTAGATTTCAGACCTATCTTATCTTCTCAAATGAGGCAGGAATTCGGTGGGGAAAGGGCAAAAGAAATCTTCTTTGAGTGTCACTGTTCAAAGTTGGTGAGGAATGTCTTATTAGGGAATACTGCTTTGGAGAGAACTGTTGAAATATTTTCCAGTTCCTAAGATTACATGACCATCAACGGTACAATGAAAAGGGAGGGATTTTATAAACTTCTCCAGTGACTGTGAGGAAACATTTGGTGGGTTGGTAAAATCAAACTTTGTCCTTGTCCCTCCTAACCCTCCCTCACCAGATTTTTAGCTTGAGGATAGGGATCATGCCTTATTATTGCGTCCTTATCACCAAACCTGACACAATTCAAGTTTTGTTGAATGAGACGGGGAAAAAAGTTATGGTATCGAATCTCTGTTTCCAGTTTTGAAAGAATTTGAGCTGGCACAGTGACTTTTAAATTGTTTTTAAAAAGTTGATAGGTCAGCTATATATACTCAAAACAAAGTTGATGGGAAGTGAAGTTAAATGCAATATCTTCTATGTATTGAACCCATTATAGATTGAGCATAATACTAGGAGCTAGTGAATGACAGCTTTATAGTCCGAGTTCAATTTTACTGCTTTTACAATCTCACAGAAAATCTCTTGCAAAAAAGAGACAAAAGGTAAATTAGGAAGAACATAGAAGAGAAAGAATAACATGAAAAACAAGGTGAATGTAATGATACTTAAGCCAGTCTCATCTTTATTCACCTAACTGCATATATTTTACTAATGTGCTTGAAAAGGATGATGAGATTTGTAAAAGCTGGAGTTTAATTACATGAGCACTGGGTAAGCTGTGTCAGTGTGTGTGTGTGTGTCTCATTAGTACCAGATAGCCAAACGAATCTCCATGTTTTTACCTTTAAAATGAGATAATGAAAATGTAAGTTGTCAGTTCACTGGGGTGAAGTTAATACAACATTGTAAGTCAACTATACTTCAATAAAAAAAGGTAAAAAATAGAAAACTGTCTGTAATGGATACTGTAGTAACCACTTAAAATATATATATAAACGTAAAAGTGTATGTTCCTGAAATATAAACAAAACTGAAAGGCTTCTGCTTTTCAGACCCAAGTTTTTCCACCCACCCCCGTCCTTGGAGGACAAGAGGTTATGTCTGGGATGAGCAGTTACCTCTAGCGTGACTGGAGTAGGATATAATTGGTAATTCTCTTTTTATGTTAAATGAGCTGTTTTGCTCCATTCCTGTGAGAAGACAAGAAGTTTTAAGGTAGCGATGTCTTACCTAGCTTGGAGACCCACTTGAACCATATCTTTATTTTATAGGGGTGGCCATTCACAAACCTCGCTATTTCTTAGTATGTGGATCCCTCTTTTCCCTTTAGTCAGGATGGAACAATAATAGGTAGATAATTAGGTTCTAATTTCTCTGTTCAGAAAAACATTTTTGTCTTAGATGGGTATTTTTGTTTTTGTTTTTTTAGTTTAGTCATTTTGAGTGACAGCGTGCATGTGAGTGGGTGAGGGGCAGAGAGGGAAGGGGAATGAGAGAACCCCAAGGAGGCTCGACCCCATGAACCATGAGATCATGACCTGAACTAAAATCAGATGCTTAACCAATTGAGCCACCCAGGTGTCCCTGTCTCAGATGAGTATCTTGTATTTTTGAGACTTAGGTGAATAATAAATACCCTTTGGACTGGGCCCCTATAATTTTTAATAATTTTGAAGCTTTTTTGGGCAGGATTCTTATGACCTGTTGCAATAAAGTATTCACCTTTTGCCAAATATTCAGATAGTATGGCATTTTTACTTTTTAAATGGCCACATAAATACAGAGCAAAGCCAAAATATATGCATATCTTAGCTATTCCTTTGTATAATTCACTTAATGTTCATCTTTACCACTTTTTCTAACACCATTTCAATTTTGTAGCAACATACAAGAATCCAGAACTTGATCAAATAGCTACTGAGGATGATCTGATAGAAATACAGGGTTATAAAAACAAGCTTTCCATCATTGGTGAGGTGCTGTCTCGGAGGCATATGAAAGTGGCATTTTTTGGCAGGTAATCCTTTATTATTTCTCTCAAGGGTAGTTTCCAGAAATCAGGTTTTCTAAGTCCTATCCACAACTTTGTTTCTGATGTTTCAGCAAGGGATGGTTCTCCCCCTTCTCCCTGTAAGAGTTTCTCTTTGTGTTATATGCTAAAGCTATTAGCATCTAAAAGAATTCGTTCGTTTTAGTTCTTGGTATAAAAGGCTTTATGGAGGTCATATTTTTATTTTTTAAGGATGCTCATCTCTAAGAATTGGATTCTTAGCCAAATCCTAAGCATAGAAATACGGGTTAATGATATGCATAATTTTTGACTTTTTAAAAGTTCTCTTATTACCAGGTATGTCTTCCGAAAGAATTCTCAGCCCCATGATTCCCAGAGAGAGGGAGAGTAGGAAGAGTCATTTGTTAACATAACTGTTGAGAATGACGGTGTGATCTCTGCCACAGCTTATATGTTCATTTAGGAATCATTTGTTAACTTCCTTTGTGCCCGGCACTGTATGAGGCACTAGGGATACAAAAACAAATGACTAGGCCCATACTTGTTTGCTCAAATATCATGTGCTGTGTATCAACAGAAGCATTTATTTACTCACTAAACTAACTTATAGGCCTTTTAAATCCATCTTGGGGCTTTTTTTTTTTAGCACTTGGGATTTCCTGTACCTAGAATTCCCTTTGCCTTGTTTTATCTATGTCTGGCTCTTTCTCAGTTTTCAAACCTTTCCTAAATGTTATAACCTCAGAAACCTTTCCTGACTGCTGCGTCTAAAGTATTTCTTCTCATTTATTCTCTAAAGTTTTTACTGTTCTATTTTGTCTTCATGATTTTATATATTCATTCTTCAGGACGAGCAGTGGGAAGAGCTCTGTTATCAATGCAATGTTGTGGGATAAAGTCCTCCCTAGTGGGATTGGCCATACAACCAATTGCTTCCTGAGTGTTGAAGGAACTGATGGAGATAAAGCCTATCTTATGACAGAAGGATCAGATGAAAAAAAGAGTGTGAAGGTATAATATTTTGACTGTTAGCAACATAATGTACCTGAAATAATGCCCTTAACTTGTTCTTTTTAAAAATTTTTTTGTAGGATGTCTGCATTGCTAGAGATAGAAGAACTACTGATGTTTTAATTCATAGCTTTTAAAGCCATCACTAATATTTTGAATTCTCTAAAATTCCTTTGCTTCAGAGCTAAATTATTAGAAAAATAAAATATGTCCTTAAAGTAAACTAGAGTTAAAAGTTTATTACATTTTAAAAATAATGTTCTGAAAATAACATTATTGAAGTGTATTGTTGCTGTTTAATCTCATCTACTCTCATCTTTTAAAAGAAAACTTTGTTTAAAAAATTGGGCCTTGGCATGTGTTTGATGCATGTCTGTGTCTTTAGAAACTGTTTTATCTTTGGAGTATTAATAAGCACATTCGTGAATAAATGTAATAGTTTTATCAGATAAGGGTCAGTGACAATTCCCTACTTTTCATAAATTTCTTAAGTAGACTCCATGCCTTACATGGAGCCCAACATAGGGCTTGAACTCACCACCCTGAGCTCAAGACCTGAGCTGAGATCAAGAGTTGGATGCATGGGGTGCCTGAGTGGCTCAGTCAGTTAAAGATCTGACTCTTGATTTTGGCTCAGGTCATGATCTCAGTCTCTGGGATCATGCCCACATCAGGCTCCATCCTCTTAATGTTAAGCCTGCTTGGGATTCTCTCTCTCCATCTCTCTCTGCCCCTCCCCTCGCCTACTTTCTCTCAAAATAAATAAACAAACATTAAAAAAAAAAAGGGACGCCTGGGTGGCTCAGTCAGTTGAGCATCCGACTTTGGCTCAGGTCATGATCTTGCTGTTTGTGAGTTCAAGCCCCACGTCAGGCTCTGTACTAAAGCAGCTCTGGAGCCTGTGTCTCCCTCTCTCTCTGCCCCTCCCCTGCTCATGCTGTCTCTCTCTGTCTCAAAAATAAATAAAACATTAAAAAAAATTTTTTTTAAATAAAAAATTAAAAAAACAGATGTTTAACCTACTGAGCCACTCAGGTGCCCCTTTTTTAACAAATTTCTTAAGGAGTTCAGTGCCACTAAGTTCCTTCAGCCGAAAGAAAAAAGTGTTTCTCACTATGATCACTTTCTTTTTTTTTTTTTAACGTTTATTTATTTTTGAGACAGAGACAGAGCATGAACAGGGGAGGGGCAGAGAGAGAGGGAGACACAGAATCTGAAACGGGCTCCAGGCTCTGAGCTGTCAGCACAGAGCCCGACGCGGGGCTCGAACTCACGGATCGTGAGATCATGACCTGAGCCGAAGTCGGAAACTTAACCGACTGAGCCACCCAGGCGCCCCTGTGATCACTTTCTTAAGTCTTTTCTTTTTTCCACTTGAGTCTTATTTATTTTTATTTTTTTAACGTTTTATTTATTTTTGAGACAGGGAGAGACAGAGCATGAACAGGGGAGGGTCAGAGAGAGGGAGACACAGAATCTGAAACAGGCTCCAGGCTCTGAGCTGTCAGCACAGAGCCTGACGCGGGGCTCGAACTCACGGACCACGAGATCATGACCTGAGCGGAAGTCGGCCGCTTAACTGACTGAGCCACCCAGGTGCCCCATCCACTTGTGTCTTAAGATCTCTTCCACAAGTGCAAAAGTTCAGTGTTTAAAGATGCATGGTGTTTTAATTTTTGCAAAACTGAGTTGAATTCATCGGTCTAGTTCTTGTTCTGTGAGTTTGTTGTTTGAGCTAGCTTAGGTAACTTCATCTGCGTAATACTCTTCAGATTAGTTAGAAGGAATAAAGGAGGTGATGTTTGTGAAAATTTTTTTTAATGTTTTATTTTTTATTTATTTTTGAGAGAGAGAGAGAGACAGAGAGTCTGAAGCAGACCCCATACTATCAGCACAGAACCTGATGTGGGGCTTGAACTCAAAAGCTGTGAGATCATGACCTGAGCCAAAGTCAGATGCTTAACTGACTGAGCCACCCAGGCACCCCTCTGAAAATATTTTCAAACTTTTAAACTTTTTTTTTTTCAACGTTTATTTATTTTTGGGACAGAGAGAGACAGAGCATGAACGGGGGAGGGGCAGAGAGAGAGGGAGACAGAATCGGAAGCAGGCTCCAGGCTCTGAGCCATCAGCCCAGAGCCTGACGTGGGGCTCGAACTCACGGACCGCGAGATCGTGACCTGGCTGAAGTCGGACGCTTAACCGACTGCGCCACCCAGGCGCCCCTCAAACTTTTAACCCATATAAATGAAGGAATCATTTATTTTGTGATCAAGTTTTAACCAAATCAAAATTCAAACTACCTGTGGCTTTAGATCCTTAAAGTAGTTACCTCCTATTTCTTGGTCTGTGCTCTCTACTTCCAATCCTTCATACTCTTTTCCTCCTCTCCCCTATTCCAAAATTTAAATTTGTTCACCTCAAGCAGTGGCCTGTGTTAAAGTATAGACTTTGAGTTTCATGCTGTAATAGTTTTCCTTAGTAAAAGAAATGCCTGGGGCACGCCCCTGTGTCGGACTTCAGCTCAGGTCATGCTCTTAAAGCTTGTGGGTTCAAGTCCTGCGTCAGGCTCTCTGCTGACGGCCCAGAGCCTGGAGCCTACTTAAGATTTCCTCTCTCTCTCTCTCTCTCTCTCTCTCTCTCTCTCTCAAAAATAAATAAGCATTAAAAAAAAGTAAAAGAAATGCACTAATTACAGCTAATGCTTTATTGCATACTTGCTAAGTACCAAACACTATTCTAAATACCTGCAGTAACTCCAGTCATACCACAACTATATCAGATAGGTGCTTTTTATTATCTTAATTTTATAGACCAGGCATCAAGACATTGGTACACATTTATAATTCTATCAAAAAGTTGATGAAAGCAAACAAAACTAAAACCTAGCTAACATTGTTACTGTGAAGATTCACTTCAACCCTGATCAGGACTATTGTGCCCATTTGAAAATAGATGTTTCCCTTTAAAATTGGATACAAAGCACAGATTAATTGTAAAGATATGTGTGCTGGTGCCCTTTCCTTGAATATTAATTTTACTTAAAATTTTTTTTTTAATGTTTATTTTAGAGAGAGTGCGCATGAGCAGGGGAGAGCAGAGAGAGAGAGAGAGGGAGACACAGAATTAGAAGCAGGCTCCAGGCTCTGAGCTGTCAGCACAGAGCTTGACTTGAGGCTCAAACCCATGGACCATGAGATCATGATCTGAGCTGAAGTCAGATGCTTAACTGACTGAGCCACCCAGGTGCCCTGGTGTTTTTAATGGAAAACAAAAAAATTTTTTTTAATGTTTATTTATTTGAGAGAGAGAATGAGACCATGGAAGTGTAGGAGGGGTAGAGGGAGAGGGGGAGGGAAAATCCCAAGCAGGTTCCTCGCTGTCAGTGCAGAGCCTGACGCAGGGCTCGATCCCACAAACCATGAGATCACGACCTGAGCAGAAATCAGGAGTTGGGTGCTCAACTGGCTAAGCCACCCAGTCGCCCCTTGAATATTAATTTTATATTAAGCTCTTTGTATTTATTGTGTATTTAACGTGTACACATGAAAGATACTAAAGTAACACATTAATAAATTAGTATATTTCAGAAGTTATCTTGAGAAATAGAAATATTTTAGTGAGTTTAAATGGAAAGAGAAGGTATAGTCATTGATGTTAAACATGCTTATGTGAGTAAGTGACTGCCTGGTGAGAAAAATACTTCATTAAAAGAATATGTATTGAACTTCTCATATTGCTTTGGGTGTTTTTTCTTTTTAAGTTTATTTATTTTGAGAGAGAGCCAGGGACGGGTAAAGAGAGAGAGGGAGAGAAAATCTCAAGCAGGCTCCACACTATCAGCGCAGAGCCCAGTGTGAGGCTCGAACCCACAAACCGTGAGATCATAACCTAAGCCAAAACCCGAGAGCCAGATGCTTAACTGATTGACCCACCCAGGTGCCTCACTTTGGTCTTATTATTACTCTGGTGTTTTTAAGCCTTTGTTAATAATGATGTTTCTTCTATTTTCACCCCTTATTAAGCAATACATTTTAGGGGCGCCTGGGTGTTTCAGTTGATTAAGCATCCGACTTCAGCTCAGGTCACTCATGGCTCGTGAGTTCAAGCCCCACAGGGCTCTGTGCTGACAGCTCAGAGCCTGGAGCCTGCTTCAGATTCTGTGTCCCTCTGCTCCTCCTCCACTCACACTCTGTCTCTGTCTCTCTCAAGAATAAGTTAACATTAAAAAAAATAATTTTAAAAAAAAGGCAATATTTTAGAAGAGACAGAAAATACTAATGGTATTTCCAAAACTCACATGCTTCCCAAAACCAGTGGAAGTCCTTGCCTTTGGTATAGAGTTAAATGTGTGTTTCTCAGTATTTTGTAAACAAAATGGTTTCATATGTGCTATTTTGACTTAATATATTGTGAATTTGTTTTCATATATATAATATCAGCTTCAAGAGTTGCATAGGATTCCATTGCCAGAGGTCATTTGTTGGACATTTAGAATGTTACCAGCTCTGATTATTTGTGCAGAATGATATGAGTAAACTGTTTCAGGGGTACCATTTTTTTTCTACTTGGTAATTCTAAAACTCATTTTCTCGAGATTGCTGAGATGGTTTTATTTCAAGTTATTTAAACTTCTGCTTTTTATACATGTTTTGCAAAAATGAACGCCCCAAATCATAGTGTTTTTTATTGAATTTTATTATAAGCACAGTTTTGTATTTTCTTTCCCTTCTACTTTAGACAGTTAATCAGCTGGCCCATGCCCTTCATATGGATAAAGACTTGAAAGCTGGCTGTCTTGTGCATGTATTTTGGCCAAAGGCAAAATGTGCCCTCTTGAGAGATGACCTGGTTTTAGTGGACAGGTAAAATTACATACATATGAATTGGTTTTCTCCTTTAAAGATTCATTTAATAGAATAATACTGCTTGTTTTAGCATGTAACACATAAAAATTTAAGTGCTCAATTGCTGTTTTGTCCTCATTTGCTAGATTGTTAAAGAACACATAAGGTGTTGGTTTTGTTTTTTGTTGGTTACATAAAGTGCCAGTTTCCCAGTCTAATTCTATTACAAGAAATTTCAAGGATAGCCACTTTGTTTTCCCCCTCTGTATTGACTGTAGTTTGGATAAATAGCTGGACCTTGCAGACTGTCTAATTCTAAATAACTAGAGAGATAAAGATAACTCTGATAGGTAAAGTTTTTAACTAGTAATAAATTCATTCTTGAGACCAAGTTTCCCAAAATAACTTTCCTGGACAGTTCACATAACTTTTCATGGTTCAAGAATTAAGTACTTTGGGAATTTTTTTTCAACTCTGCTGATTAGTCTTCATTTACTATGTGTTTTTTGCTACATTGGTGTTTAGTAAAATGATAATGTATATCTGAGCAATGTCCTACCAAAAAAGGTAGTTAAATGATTTTTTTAAAGTTTTGGTATGCTCTTTTGTTTTCTTCAGTTAAAATTTTAGCATTCTCTGGAAACCATATTGATTCTGGTGATGAGCTTTTAATTTTGCTTTATTTCATGACCAGACTGTATCCATGACCCCCGCCTGTCATCTTGCCACCTTGTTACAGGGATACATCAAACCAGTGTATGGACAGTTGCGTTATAATTTTTATGGTATCAATTATATATTAAACTTATGCCTAGCAGAGGGTGTTTTATTCTTTATGCTCACGAGCACTGAAGTATTTACTGAGCTGTACTGGACATGGGTGCTTGCACCTTCATTTTTGTTACCTATTTGCCTGGTTTTTTTCAGTACTTATTTTTCATCCTTTCAGAGCATAAAGATTTGAAAGATTATAATAGTGACCATGTTACTTGCTTTATCAAAAATTACAAGGTTGTCTTTAGTAAGTAAAAATTTTTAGCACTTGTTAATTGGCTAGGCTCTGAGAGTTCCTTGTCAGCAGAATAAATATAGAAGTTTATAAAACAGAGACTGAGCTTGCCACAAATGCTCTCTTATACATGAGAAAGTAAATCTCTTAGGCTTTGTGCTGAAAACTGGTAGAAATAGTTTTTAGACTTCAAACAATTTATAAAAGTTAAAAGAATTCTTTCTATAATCACATTTTCTTTTTAAAAAATATTGTTATATAATACAAGTTTATCTTATTTCCATTAGTCCGGGTACAGATGTCACTACAGAGCTGGATAGCTGGATTGATAAATTTTGCTTAGATGCTGATGTCTTCGTTTTGGTTGCAAACTCTGAATCAACACTAATGAACACGGTAGGATTTAATCATTATTATGTTTGAATGGTAGGAAATGAAATGGTGTCTGTTAATTCTGAAAAGTAAGGGAAATCCAGATCCTGGATTCGAAAGAAGCTCTGGTATCAAGGGAGAGCAAAGGAGTTTGTGTTTCCATGGGACTGAAGAGCTGATTGTGGTCTTGAGTGTTCCCAGAGTATCATTGGGAATCTAGGGCATGATGGCTCTAGTTGCTAGTAAATCTTTATATTCAAGGTGTGATACATGTATGTTGTTGACATTGATTGTGGTTATTTGCCAGTTTCGGAAGGAATGGGCACCAGAATTGTTAGGATGATGAATTAAGCCTTTTGAATAATGTTTAACACTCGCACCTCACCACTGCCCCCAACCCTCATGTCTGGCAGACAAGGCTTTTCATATTTTTAGTTTTGTCAGCCTTTTCCAGCTTTACCCATGTACACACTAGGTTCCAGCTTACCTATATGCATTCTAAAGTGCTGTCAGACTTCACAGATTTTTGAGGATGTCTAGAGCCAGACTCATCCCAAATAAACTCGAGTTTATAGGTATCTAATATCCAAACCTATAGTATGATTTTCTTAAAATTGTTATTCCTGGAAAGTATATAAATGGGCAAAGATCATTTATAACCTAGGTGTTACCAGCCAGACTTCTGTTTTGTCACTGTTAGTTGTGTGCCCTCCAATAATCTGTTATCACATAGACCAGGCTACTCTGACAGCACAGTTTATAGTCTGATGATTAAAAAAACAGATCTATGTTTAAAATCTTTGTTAGAGTAACTCCATTATTTGGGTAAACAAACTTTGATGTACATTCTGACTTCTCCGTCTTTGTTTATGCTCTTCTTTGCACACAGTCCTCCTGCTCCCAGCTTCTCATCTTTCAGAAAGCCATTGTCCGTACTTTTAAGCTCTTTATCTTTATCACCACTTTCTTAATGGAGCTTTTTCTAATTCTAGCTAGATAGGGTATCTCTTCTTTGAATAAGCATAGCATGTATTTGCAGCATTTATGGCACATACCTTTCTCTGTTGTTTATTATGATGTACACAGGTCTTAAATTGTTATTAATTTACTTAGTCTAAACATTAAAAGAGATTTGAGGTAGCTTTTTGAAAATATATAATGTTTATATCCAGCGGTACCTATTGTATTCGGCAAATAGTAGAGACAGATAAATATCTGTTAAATTGAATTTCAGAAAAGACTCATGGCAAGGGCAGAAAATCTTCACTTTTGCCTTCTTACAATATTCTCACCTTTGAGAATCTTAATGTTCAGAGTGCTTTGGGATCCTTTATCAGTGGGCATTAATCACTGTTGTCTAAATGGTTCAAACTTTTAGATTAGAGCTTCAGTTATAAATGTAAATATAAAATAGCTGTTAAAAGTGAACATAACACTGGTATTTGATGTTTTATAGGAAAAGCAGTTTTTTCACAAGGTAAATGAGCGACTTTCCAAACCTAACATTTTCATTTTGAATAATCGTTGGGATGCCTCTGCATCAGAGCCAGAATATATGGAAGATGTAAGTTATTTTTTTTAAGTTTTGAAATATAGTAATGTACACTGTTATCTGAGAAAACAGTATACCTTATATAATAAAACATCATAAGCAGCTGTTCTCTTACTTGAGAAAAGACTGTAATTATAGAAACCCTGAAGTGGATACGTGATAGAAACCAGAATATTAAGCTACTTTGAAGGAAAAGTCTGTTATAGAAGTACCATGTAATCATTTTAGATCTTGAAACTTTGTTACAATTTTTTATTAAAGTATAACATACCAGAAAAGTATACAGATCATAAGTGTCCAACTCAAGAAGCAGAACATTCTCAGCACTTCAGAATGCACCCCCTCCATCCTCAGGCAGGGATGAGCACTTAACTGTGACTTCTAATGCCCTTGATTAATTTTTTGGTTATTCAGCTTTATGTAATGGAATCATATATAGTATCTACTTTTGTGTCCAGTTTTCTTCTGCTCAACGTTACATTTGTGATATGTGTCCATACCTTTGTGCATAAAGTGCATTTCATTACTGTATATTTCAGCCTATAAATAACTACGTTTGAAATTTATTCATTCTGCTAGTGATGGCCATTTGGGTAAATTTCCTGAATGTAGCTGTTATGAATAATGCTTCTGTGCACATTCTTATATATGTCTTCTTGGTGCACACAGGTTTATATTTCTGTTGGATATATACCAGTGGTTCTCAGTGTGAAGGATTGGGCATATTTGATCCCCAGGGAATATTTGGCCCTGTCTGAAGACTTTTTTTTTTAATGTTTACTTTTGAAGGAGAGAGAGACAGAGCACAAGCAGAGGAGAGGCAGAGAGAGGGAGATACTGAATCTGAAGCAGGTTCCAGGCTCTGAGCTGTCACAGGCACAGAGCCTGACGTGGGACTCAGACTTACATGCCATGAGGTCATGACCTGAGCTGAAGTCAGACGCTTAACTGACTGAGCCACCCAGGCTCCCCTGAAGACATTTTTGGTTGTCACAGCTCAGGGACTGTGCTACTGGCATCTCCTACTGGAGGCTAGGGGTGCTGTTAAAAGTCCCATAACAAAGATCAGCCCCTCCCAACCAAAGATTTATCTGATTCAAAATGTCATTACTGCAGAGATCAGTAATCTGTGAGTATATATCTAGGAGTAGAATCAGTGGATTGCATGTAAATATGCTGTTTCAGTAAACACAGCCCGAGTTTTGTAAAGTGCTTGTACCAGCTTATACTCCCAAGCAGTTTGAGAGTTCCAGGTGATTTATATTCTTGCCAACACTTGGTATTTTTGTTTTTGTTTTAAATTTTAGTCATGGTGGTGATTTTAGAAACTGCTTTTTTTCTTTTTTTAAAAAAAAAATTTAATGTTTATTTTAGAGAGAGAGAGAAAAAAAAAACATGAGTGGGGAGGGATGGAGGAGCCACAGAATCTGAAGCGGGCTCCAGGCTCTGAGCTGTCAGCACAGAGCCCGATGCGGGGCTCGAACCCACGAGCTGTGAGATCATGACCTGAGCTGAAGTCAGATGCTCAACCCACTGAGCCACCCGGGCGCCCCTAGAAACTTCTTTTTAAAAACAATAGTGTATCTGGTATTTGGTCTGTGATCTATAAAAAATATTTAATTTACTTGATATTTCTTTTTCTGATTTTAATCATAGTTTATGTTTATTTATAAAAATAGAAAATGCATAAAAAATTAAAATTTACACTGTCCCATCACTGTTCACGTGTTAGATTATTTGCTTTCATTCTTTCCCCCACCCCCAGAATTGGAATTTTGTTTAATATGAAGCTTTATAGCCTTATTTATTTATTTTTGTTTCATGTTTGTTTAATTTTTAGAGATTGTGTGTGGGGGGGGCTGGATGCTGAGTGGTGAGGGGAGGCATAGAGAGAGAGGGGAGACACAGAATCTGAAGCAGGCTCTACACTGTCAGCACAGAGCCTGATGCGGGGCTCAAACTCACGAACCGTGAGATCATGCTGTGAGCCCAAAGTCGGGTGCTTAACCGACTGAGCCATCCAGGCGCCCCATATATCCTGCTTTTATTAACTGTTGTATGATTATACTCTTTTCAAATTGGGGTTTCATTTAATCAGAGAATTAGGAAATATCCCCAGGTTCTTTTCCATTCCTATTTAGCTTATTTTTTTTTAATGTTTATTTATTTTTGAGAGAGACACACACAGAGTGTGAGCAAGGGAGGGGCAGACAGAGGGAGACACAGAATCTGAAGCAGGCTCCAAGCTCTGAGCTGTCAGCACAGAGCCCAACATGGGACTCGAACTCACCAACTATGCTATCATGACCTCAGCTGACGTTGGACACTAAACCAACTGAGCCACACAGGTGCCCCTTAGCTTAGTTTTTATTAAGTCTTAAGATAGAGATTTCTTATCGTAGCCACAATGCTAAAGGCTAGTACTAAACCCTAATTAGTTTCTAACCCTTAGTCCTATTTTTTTTTTATTTTTAATTTTTTTAAAGTTTTATTTAATCTCTATACCTCCATGGGGCTTGAATTCATGACTCTGAGAGCAAGTGTTGCATGCTCTACTGACTGAGCCAGCCAGATGCCCCTCGTAGTCCTAATTTTAATTACCCAAGTGCTAATCTTAATCCTAACATTGCAGCTCTAATCCCTATCTGATGCATTCTCCCCAAATTTCTCATTTTTTTAAGAAAAAGAGACCGTTTGTGTTCTGATTTCACAATAAAAATGTCTTCATTGTAGCAAATTAATTGTACTTATATTCTGATATCAAACTTTAATAGCTTCATTGTAGAACATTTGGAAAATGAGCATAAGGAAGAAATAAAATGCCACCTGTGCCTGCATGCCACCTATTAATTTTCACATATGTATACACGTATCATTTTTTGTAGTATAGTCATATACATCATTAATACAAAATTAAGAACTCTTTCCTATGGCAGTAAGTGTTAATATTTGTCTATAATATGTTTTGTAATGGCTGCATATTTGGTGGTCCATCAGAATTTTAAATGGTCAAGGAAGGATCTTTAAGAGAAAAAATCTGTCAGCAAGTTTAAAACTTCATTTATTAGAATTTTTGGATTTGTTAAGTATATGGAAACTATTACTATAATATCACTATGAACGGAGTTTAGTATTATAGGCCTGTAGCTGTCAGCTATATTGTTGTTTACTCGAATTATTTTAGTACCTTGTTTTCTCTAGGTACGTAGACAGCACATGGAAAGATGCCTGCATTTCTTGGTGGAGGAGCTTAAAGTTGTGGATCCTTTGGAGGCACAGAATCGTATCTTCTTTGTTTCTGCAAAGGAAGTTCTTACTGCTAGAAAGCACAAAGCACAGGGGATGCCAGAAGGTGGTATGTATTATTATGGATTGTCTTTCGAAATACAAGTATAGTTATTGAAACAGCATGCTAGAAATCTTAATGTTGCTGTATACTAGGTTTTAAACTCTTTACATAAATATTATAGGTGGGGCACTTGCTGAAGGATTCCAGGCAAGATTACAGGAGTTTCAGAATTTTGAACAAATTTTTGAGGTAGGAATTTTGCAAATGTATTGACTAATACAAAACCCTAGCATTGGTTGGAGAATGATCATAACCTTCTGTTTTTAGTGTTTATCTTTGTCAAATAACCTTTGCTGTTATTTAGTATAGTTTCTGCCACAGCAAGTGAAACAAGTTTGAAGAAAGGAAGTCCCTGCAAAATGGATGATCCGTAAGAATTTAAAACTAAAGATTGTAATTTCTTATTTTTCTTATATATTTGTATTTAAATGAGAAACTATTTTCTAATATTGTATGTGTTGTGCAATGAGTGAAATTCTCTTTATTCAATAATTTGAGGCAAGATTAAATAAATGTAATTGCTGTTGGGGTGGATAATAGAGCAAAGTGAAGATCATCTTTTTTCTTCTGTACCATACAGTTTATAGACCGAGAATGTAGTTAATGTCACATTAAGATACAGGTCTTGTACCTTAGGAATCCTGTGGTAGGAACACCTGGGGCACATAACTAATGCGTTTGCAGCATTGGGGAGGAAGGATACTGTCTTAATATTTTGGTGTTTTATTCAAAGACATTAAAACTCATCCTACATTTGACTGAAAAGTTCTTTAGATGTTTATCTTCTAAACTCTTATTTAGGTGTTAATCTTCTAAACTTTTATTTAGCCCTATTTGATCCAGCTCTGCTTAGATTGCATATCCCCTTCTCACCCATGAATGAACACAAAGACTTCAGAACTGAAAAAACTTGCATCTGCAGTTATTCTTCCTTATAAGTAATAACAGCTTTAATAGTAAGGATGTGAATGTTGAACGTGTTTGGCAGAATTTTTTTAACTAAACATTTATTTGCTCACTATCCCCCATCTTTAATTTGGTGAGTTGGAGACAGACTATTAAGTAGATGAAGACAAAATATTTAAGAAGGAAAGCCCACTAGTAGTTATCTGAGGCTCCTGGGTTATCAGCATATGTCCTCCCAAGCTAAGCTATAGATTACATGAAGTCCCAATCACTTAGACCATTGTTTATATTCTTTCCCTTTCGCTTTCACAAGAGATTCAGTGCTCTCCTTACTCTTTAGATCAGTTATTTCATCCATGGGGAAAATATTGGGAAGAGGATCTATTGTTCTATCTCTTTTGTCTTACTGACCTTTTCTTTCTTCTGTGTGTATGTCATTTATTTCTCCTTTCAAATCATTCTGTTCTGTTATGCATTTGTAATGTTTTTCATATTGATTCCTGCTACCCAGACAGAATATCTCCTTGAAGAGGTGGGAATGAGAAGAATAAAAGCTGTGCTGTAGAGCACTAGTTCCTAAACCTTGGCTGATCATGAGAATCACATTAGGTGCCTTAGAGAACTGCAGACTACTGAATCATCCCAGAGACCGATCCAGTGGGGCTAGGATGGACCTAGGAATCCGTAAATATTCAAAGCTCCTCAAGGGATTGGAATAACCAGACACACCTAGGAATTTTTCTTTTTAATGTTTTTAGAAGAAACTTGGCAGTTTGTTATAATGGTTCACTGGGAATATAAAAATTATGTATGAAAAAACTATGCACGAACTTTTACATAAAGTAGAGAACATCAGACTTTAGACTTTGAAATTTTTGTTCAGTTAAAAGTATGATAGATTTAATATGAGAATCAGCTAGAAATTATTTGAACTTACCTAAAGAAATAATCAGATGGACAAAAAATTGTTTTGGTGGCCAAAGCATTTTTTGATGATTACATTGACAATTCTTTTCAGCTTTTTTCCCAGAGTTAACGTTTGTTACTTCTTAAATCAATTTTGGTAATTTATGACTTCTATAAATTGGTGTATTTCTGAGAATTTATAACTTCGTAGTATAAAATTGTTCATTTTTAAAACTTTTATATTCTTTGATACATACACATGTATATATATTTTTTCAAATATTTATTTGTTTATTTTTGAGAGAGAGCACAAGCAGGGGAGGGGCAGAGAGAGAGAGACAGAATGCAAAGCAGTTTCCAGGCTCTGAGCTGTCAGCACAGAGCCGCCATGGGCTCGAACCCATGAACTGTGACATCGCGACCTGAGCAGAAGTCAGACATTTAATAGACTGAGCCACCCAGGCGCCCCAATGAGTATATATTCTAACTTTTAATAGATTTGTCAGTGATTTAACTGCTCTGCTTTATCCTCCAACAACCTAGCCCCAGCCCTTGGTTAATTTTTCCATTCATAAACAGCATTTTTTGGTTTTTATTTAAGTTCTATATTAATCTTTAACCATAGTTTCCTTCTGCTTTTTTTATACTTTTTTTTTTTAAGTGGAATTGTTTTTTGCTTTTTGTTCTTTAGGAAAGAATTTAGGGCTGTGAATTTGTGATGTAACATTGGGTGTATTCCATGGATTTCAGTATCCAGTTTTCATTGTTTAGTGATTTTTTTTAGTTATACTTGTTGGTATTTCCTATTCATTACAGGAGTTGTTAAGAATCAGATGTTTTGAGGGGCACCTGGGTGGCTCAGTCGGTTAAGCGTCCGACTTCGACTCAGGTCACGATCTCACAGTCCGTGAGTTCGAGCCCCGCGTCGGGTTCTGTGCTGACAGCTTGGAGCCTGGAGACTGCTTCAGATTCTGTGTCTCCCTCTCTCTGCCCCTCCCCCGTTCATGCTCTGTCTCTCTCTGTCTCAAAAATAAATAAACGTTAAAAAAAAGATTTAAAAAAAAAAAAAGAAAAAAAATTTTTAATTAAAAAAAAAGAATCAGATGTTTTGATTCTTTTCATCTAAATTATGGTGATATCTTAGTTTCTATGCATTGTGGTCACAGAATATGGCTTTTATATACATTTTCTCTTTGTTTTTGAATTCACTTTTTTTTTTTGGAAGTCTTTAGAAAATTATTTTTGTGGAAAGAAAAATTTGTACCAAGTTAATCATTTTTAGCAATCTGATTCTTGCCACAGACTTTTTGAGATTCCCTTGTTTCCAAAGTATCAAAAAACCTTAGGAACATTTATTTAGAGTGTCAAGTAAAATAAGGCCTGAAAATTAAACCACTTAAAATCAATCAAGGAAATCAATGTTAATTCTGTCAGTATGTTTTCTTATTGTTTTAAACCTGTATTTGAGCAAGTGTATATTCTAAAGATGATTTAGACATCTGAATTTCTTTGTTCAAATATTTGGCCATTCTTAATAGTTTGGTTATAAGATAGAAAAGAGGTATGTATAAAATAACTCTTTTCTAAAATGTCAGTGAATTTATTGTAAAGGACATTTCTGGGACAACTGGTAAGATTTGAAAATTGACCGCGTGCTAGGTTGATAGTATTGACCCAATGATAATGTTCTGAACACAGTAATTATTTTGTGGTTGTATAGGAAAATGACCCAATTCTTTGGGACATATGTTAATATATTTAGTAGTAAAGCTGTGATGTCTGCAAAGAACGGTCAAATTGTTGAGTAGAAACAACATGTATAAAAATACATGTGTATTTCTATGTATAGACATATATCTATATGGAGAGGGGGGAAAGGTAAACAAATGGGGCTGATTGTTAACACTTGGAATGTTTACTTGAAAGGCATAGTGTGTTATTAGTGTTTTTTCTTGTGTAGTCCTCTTAGTTAAAAGTATTTCAAAATAATAAGTTGGGAGTGATGAATAGTATATTATTATGAGCATTTGCAGTCTGTTACAGGGATTTGACAAATTTGTATGTCCTAATGACAAATATTCATATTTACAAATGTGTAATTATAATTGACTACCAGCTGGCTTCTTAAGATGTTATTAGAAAGTTAGAAAACTATCTTAACTGATATTAGGATTATTGTTTTGGTTCCAGATCTTTAATAAGTTTTAAGATAATCTGCAGGATACTCTGACAAGATAGAATTTAAATTGGTTTGGTGTAGTATTTTAACCTTCTCCTTGGAAAATTAGTGTTCCTGATAAAGTAAGTCTGGAAACTGCTGCTTACTGTATATGTTCCCTATGGAGATTCATAAGCATATTAATGTAGCAAGGGTTCTGAGAAATAATACACTGAAAAATCCTGTATTTAAATTAGCATTTCCCACACTTCAGAATAGAATATTTCTTTTGCAGGTTGGCTTGGTATTTTTCTGATCAGGAGGAGCATCAGTGTAGGATACTTCTTAATTGGAAGAAGATTTCCTGCTTTTTTCTTTATATTTATTGATGATTATATGTTTTCAAATCAAGGAATGACTTTTATATTGCCTAATAACTTTTGGAAATATTTTCTTTCTGGTCTAGCTCTAATACTGTGCTGTTATCTACAAATTTTGAGTCTTCATTGCTGATATCTAGATCTGCTTCATCGAGGAACATAGAATTTCTTTTAACCTTTTTTTCTTTTAAAAATATTTTTATGCTTTTATCAAAATTTTTGTGGCAGTTTGTCAATTTATGAGATACAGTTATTTAAAGACAAAGCTTTGATTCAGTTAAAAATAAGCAGTTTATACTTTTAAACACTTAATATTGTGGAGTTATTGGTGGGTTTTCTAGGGGCGGGGGGAGGGGGAAATCCCCCCTCCCCAACTTCCTTCAACTATTCAGGATTAGTGATGTTGAGTGATGTGTAAATAAGCTTAACCATGAACAAAACTTAAGCTATGCGGTGAAGGAAAGTAATGGGCTTTGAGTTAAGGCTTTATAAACAGTTAACTAAATGAATTACCCTCATGTATCCTTTGGCTAAAGAAGTAAATCTCTTTTATTTTTCATATCTCAAAGTACTGAAAAGGACACCTAAACTGGCAAAAGAAATTTTAAAAATGTTCTCTGTCTTAGTGAAACAGATAATCACTTCAGAGTTGTGAAGGCTAACCATAGGTTATAAATAATATATTGAGTGAATGTTTAACATACTAATGATTCCAAGATGACAAATACTAGACTATTAAGTGAATACCTTTTAAAGTTTGAAAGCTATTTTGACAGAGGATAGTAATTACTACAGTTTTACTACTGGTTACATATAAAAAGAGGTTCAAGAAGATGAATTCATGGAAATTATGGAGATATATACCAGATTTTGAAAAATTCCTCACAGAAAATAAACGTGGCTGCCTACAAAACATCTGTGTCAGTTATTGCTGCTGTGACCCAGACAAGCATTTCTTGATGGTTCAAAGACCAGATAGCCTTTCTCTGTTAACTCTCGTAGTTGTTTTTAAATGTTATTTCAGTACAGAATTTGACTTTCTATGAGGTAAAAATGAAAGGACAATTTTAATATTATAATTTTGCTAACATTTAATGATGAATCACAGTAAATATTTTAAATAACAAGTAGCATGCACATTGAAATTGAAACAAAATTGAAACATTTTACAGTATAAATGTATCCATTACTATATGTGATGCATTCTAACGTATTCTGTTTTTAAAAAACACTGGTCATGAAACAGATTTGTACAGTAAATGATTTATTAGCTACAATTAGCTTGAAGGTGAAACAAATGAGATAGGGCATCATTGGGACCTGTGTACACAAACTGTAGACCAAGGGCATTAACAGGGATTGTCTCTGAAATAGCTGTAAATATTTTCCTTTTTCTTTTAAAATTTTTTAAATGCTTATTATTTATTTTTGAGAGAGAGAGAGAGAGTGAGTGGGAGGGACAGAGAGAGAGGGAGACACAGAAGCTGAAGCAGTCTCAGGCTCTGAGCTGTCAGCACAGACCCTGACACAGGGTTCAAACTCTCAAACCGTGAGATCATGACCTGAGCCGAAGTCAGACATGTAACCACTGAGCCGCCCAGGCGCCCCGTTTTTTTTTTTTTAAATAATTTAAAATATTATTTAGGTTGTTTGTTGCTAAAGAATATCTTTCAAGTTGTTCAAGTTTTAATTGGTAGAATTCCTTTATAATAAATAACCTTATGTGAAACATGTCATTCAACTCATTTCTTAAAATGTAGAATTCTAATTCATAACTCAGTTAAGAACTTTATTAGGTTATCTGTTGTAAGCATGAGAAAAATCAAGATAGAATAGAAGTAGATTAAAGGTAATCAGATAAAATTAGTAATTTTAACAGAGAAGCTTTAAACATTGAAAACAATACCCTGCTTATTTATTTATTTTTAAAAATAGTCAAAAAAACCATTGCACATTACTGTGTAAAATTACACAAAGATACGAACTTGCTGTTAATGCCCTTTTTACTTTTGATTCCTTGTAGTTTTTTTAGCCTTTGTTATTTTAACTTGTGTTTATCATGCATTTACTTTCTGACTTTATTTATGTTTTGGTTAATGTTACATACAGCAAGTTTTTGTGTTTAAATTCCTGAAAATGTTGGGATGGAATTACAGTAATGTGTTATGGCTTGGGCCCCTCGCAGGAGTGTATCTCGCAGTCAGCAGTGAGAACAAAGTTTGAACAGCACACTATCAGAGCTAAACAGATACTAGATACTGTGAAAATCATAATGGATTCAGTAAACGTGGCAGCAGCAGAGAAAAGGTAGGAATTCACTTTATTGCAAAATAAAAGCCATTTTGTATCAATATGAATTCCTTAGACTAAGGTTTTAAATTGTTATATTTTAAGTACTTTCATACTAAAGTCATCAATTTACTTGCATGTTTTAAAATGAATATTTGAAATTATATTTATTCTGCAACCTTGCATACATCATTTACATTCCTTGGATCTCAGTATTCTCATGAGTAAAATCATAACATATTTCATAGTTTACAAGATCTTTAAAGCAGTGGAAGAACCATTTCTTCAAGAGGAATTTTTTGAAGAAGTCCAAAAAAGAGGTGACCCTCTTTTTTGTTAACATTCAACCTATGACCAATTTTTCATATATTCATACACTGATACCTTGAAATGCCTCTTTGATGCCAGTTGTGGTTTTTTTCATTAACTGGTAAACAAGGTGATATTACCTGCCGGCCAGAAAGTCAGTTTGGTAAGCACTACCCTATATGTCGTATTGTACTGTGCTGTTATTCCATTTATTATCTTATAAAGACAAAAATGAATGCATGAAATTGCCAACATTATTGAAGAAAAGGGTAGTTCTCACAAAGTTGGTACACTTGAAACAAAGATGATGTTATTAGATATGATGATAGTTAACAGTGTTCAGCCTTAATTATACCATCAGTGGGTTTCAGCCAAAGAAAGGAAAGTTATAAAGCATCAAAGATTAAGTTAAAGATGACATTAAGTTGGGAATTTTTAAAAGCATTTGATCTTACTGGGAAGACAAACACTTATACCTAAATCTATTGCCTAATGTTGACACTTTTAGTGGAATGCATTATGTACAGAATTAGAGATTTTCCAGCACATAAAACACAAGACTGAGAACTCAGGCTGATCTCAGGCCCTGCCCACTGTTTCTGTATGGGATTGTGTTGCCGTTTACACCCCTTTCAGCTCAATTGCTTTATTACAGTAGCCAAAGTGAGTATTTGGTCCACCAATTGACCTTAATATTATTAATTTTAAAAATACAGGACATTGAACTAAACATGCCACAAAGAAGATGTGATTTGAGGATGTTTTGTATCATCGTGTCTTGGGAACTCTTAGCTAAAGATAATTTAAAAGTGTCTCAGGTCTTTGTTTTCCTATACCATCCGGTAGTTGACGAATCTCTATAAAAGCCAGATAGTAGATATTTTAAGCTTTGTGGGTCATCTGTTTCTTTTGCAGCTACTCAGTTTTTCAGTTTTAGAGCAAAGGTAGCCATGTATGAATGGTCATAGCTATATCCTAAAAAAACCTTAACAAAAACTAGCAGCTGGCTGGATTTGGCTTTCAGGATGTCATTTGCTAACCCTTGTTTATTAAATGAAGTCAGTACTGAGTTTTATTTTGACTGTTCATATCTGTTTGGAGAATCCTTCCTAATTCTTAGTTTGGGGGGGGGGGGATGGATTCTTTGTGGGATTCAGATACTTCATGGGCAGAGAGACAAAGTAGTTCATATCCAGTCTTCTATAAATATTTTAAGATGAAATATTATTTGAATCCTTTTAGATGTTGAAAATACAAGATTATTTTTCTTGTATCATGCTAACATTGTTCAGTGCATAAGTGAGTACCCTCACTTAATTGCTTTGGGACTTTAATATATCCTAAGAATTAATTACTCTTCATACTATAACAGGGTTTATTCAATGGAAGAGAGGGAAGATCAAATTGATAGACTGGACTTTATCCGAAACCAGATGAACCTTTTAACACTGGATGTTAAGAAAAAAATCAGGGAGGTTACAGAGGAGGTGGCAAACAAGGTGGGTTGGTGAATTTATGATTACAATTTCTGGGAAGGGGGCACCTGGCTGGCTCAGTGGGTGGGGTATTCAATTTAGTTTTTGGAGTAATTGGTAATCTTGTTTAATTTTTTTAACTTCATATTTTCAGGTGTCATGTGCAATGACAGATGAAATTTGCCGACTGTCTGTGTTGGTTGATGAATTTTGTTCAGAGTTTCATCCTACTCCAAGTGTATTGAAAGTATATAAAAATGTAAGTTAAATTGTATTTAAAGTTATTTAGATACAGTTTCCTCACCTTATTGTACATTTATATTTAGTGGTATAGCATCTTCATGGCAACCAGCCTATGATTAAAGTGTTACACCTCCTGTGTACTCTTGTGATAATTACACTACTATGTATACAGAACACGCAGAAAAGTTATCCTCTAAGAATAAGATTTAGCATTTACTACATTTTTAAAGTCTTTGTAAAATCTATGTATGTTCTAGAGAAAAAATAATGGGCACATTTATCATGTTAACAGGAGTTAAATAAGCACATAGAAGATGGCATGGGAAGAAATTTAGCCGATCGGTGCACAAGCGAAGTCAATGCTTCAATGCTTCAATCCCAGCAAGAAATTATTGGTAATATTTGTATCTACAAGTTTATGTGTATTTTTTTATTTCATTGGTAAAGGGTTTATTTTCCTTTAGGTTTTTTTATACAACATAAAACATTATTTACTGTCCTTTCTTAAATACAATTTTGTTTTGTCTAGAAAATTTGAAGCCATTACTTCCAGCTGGTATACAAAATAAACTACATACACTGATTCCTTGCAAGAAATTTGATCTCAGCTATGACCTAAATTGCCATAAGTTATGTTCAGATTTTCAAGAGGATATTGTATTTCGTTTTTCCCTGGGCTGGTCTTCCCTTGTCCATCGTTTCCTGGGCCCGACGAATGCTCAGAGGGTGCTGCTAGGATTATCAGAGCCCATCTTCCAGGTATCCTTTTTTTTCTCTTTTTTTTGAGCAAGCTTTTTATTTGATTATTGCTCTACTACACAGTTAGTATCTTTGATTCTATGAGTTGAGATTCTCCTTTTTATTTTGCTTATGTGATTTTTCCTAATAGAACTTCCTGTGTCTAATTTGCATATATATGATTTAATGTCTGTCAAATAGAGCCATTTCTGAATTAGGCAGACTATGCAAAGGGAGAGGTAATCCCAGCATTTTCATCCAGTATTGTTGTAGGTTGTTCCACATTTGTTTTTGAAATGGGTTTTTATTTTCTCAGAAGTTTTTGTTTTCAAATAAAATTGAAGTTTTGACTTCAAATAAATTAGATTAATACAAACATTTTTTTTAAAAGTTTTGAATCTGTCAATTTGATAATTTTTCAGAAAACTTATGGAGTTGTAAAACCATCACCACAATGTAGTCGTAGAACCTGTCACCTTCAAATGGTACCGTTGTGCCCAATTGTAGTCCTTCAATCATTCCTATCTTCAGCCCTATTGCTAGTTAGCTTTCTGTATCATATTTTGCCCTTTCTGGACATTTCCTATAAATGGAGTCATTAAAAATGTGGCATTTTGTGACTGGCATCTTTCACTTAGCATAATATTTTCAAGATTCATCATCATGGTACATGAATGTTGTAGCATATATAAATATTCCATTTTTAATGGCTGAATAATATTCCATTATAGATACCACACATTTTATTCATCCATCAGTTGATGGACACTTGAGTTGTTTGTACTTTTTAGCTACTGTGAATAATGATGCTCTTGAACACTCATGTACTACTTTTTTTTTAGCATTTATTTATTTTTGAGAGATCATGAGTGGGAGAGAGGCAGAGAGGGAGGGAGACACAGAATCTGAAGCAGGCTCCAGGCTCCGAGCTGTCAGCACAGAGCCCGATGTGGGGCTCAAGCCCACGAACTGAGAGATCATGACCTGAGCTGAAGTTGGATGCTTAACCAACTGAGCCACCCATGTGCCCCTCATGTACTGTTTTTATGTGGACATCTGTTTTCATTTCTCTTGAGTATATACCTAGGAATGAAATTGCTGAGCCAATCGGTAACTCCATGTTTAACTTTCTGAGGAACTGCCAAACTGTTTTCCAAATCAGCTACGCTATTTTCTGTTACCAGCTGTTTCTCAACATTCTCATCAAGACTTGTTATTGTCCATCTTTGTTATTCAGTGGGTGTGAAATGGTATCTCATGTACCATTGATTTGTATTTCCCTAATGACTAAAGAGTTTGAACATCTTTTCATGTGCTTATATTAGCCATTTGTATATCTTATTTTGTGAAATGTCTATTCAGATCATTTGCCCATTTTTAAATTGGGTTATTTGGCTTCTTAGTAACTTGCAGGAGTTCTGTATATATTCTCTAGATACAAGTCCTTTGTCAGATGATATCCAAATAAGTTGTTTTTAGTCTGTGACTTGGCTTTTAAGCCATTTTCTTACGGTGTATTTTGAAGTGTAGAAGATTTTAATTTTTAAGCCCAATTTTTTTTGAGGACGTGTTTTTGGTGTGAGAATTTTAAAATAAGGTTTTAATTCCTCTTGAGGGTTGAGGGCCTACTATAGTGTGAAATATAGTGTGAAAATTCATTATTTGTCGTGATATCATTGGTTCAATATTGGTCACAGAAAATAATTTTCAGGCCATTTTTATTTTCTTAATATATTTATTGGGAACTCATTGGAGTCATTCTTTTTATAGATTTACTACTGTAATTATAAAAGAAATACAATAGAACTTTATAAATGTAACTGTACCATTTGTAGTGGTTTAATTATAATAATCCTTTTTCCCCAACCTTACCAGCTCCCCAGATCTTTAGCTTCTACTCCCACTGCTCCTACTAATCCAGCAACGCCAGACAATGCATCACAGGAAGAACTCATGGTTACCTTAATAACGGGATTAGCTTCTCTCACATCTAGAACTTCTATGGGCATCATCGTTGTTGGAGGGGTGGTAAGAAGTCCTTTTTAGTATAATTAAAATTGGAATTTGTGCAGAGCTTTTTGTTAGATGATGAAAAGAAAGGTATATTTACTTTTATTTCCAGGATCTATAAAATGACACGAAAAGTTGTTAAATTAGTGAATAAAGAGGAGTTTCACAGGTCTAATCTTAAGTTTTTAAAACTATATATTTTAAAATTTAACTATAGTTGACCTATAACATTGTATTGGTTCTAGGCATACAACATAATGATTTCATAAAAGCGGATATTGCAAAATGATTTCCACAGTATAAATTTTTACCAAATACTTCTTTAGGAAGAAAAATACCACCAACTAACTAGTCCTTTAAACAGTGCTTATTTTCACATTACAGCACATAAAGAAATGATATTTGTACATCGGTGTAATAAGAATGATCCAGGTTCCTTATCTAGCCTTCTCTGAATACCAAAGGGATCTGCCTTCAAGTATTAAAGATTATTAAAGATTAGTAGTGGTACATATATGTAAAATATTTTTTCACATCACGAACAATATGAGTTTACTTGTTTTGGTTTTTTAAAATCTGTGACCTAAAAAAAAAAAAAAAAAATTCACATCCATTTTTGAGATAACATTAGATCAATTTACCAAATAAATGTCTGGCGGGTTATAAAAGTTCTTGTCTGATATTTGTTTAAAAAATAGATTTGAGTCAAAGGTCTTTAGAGAGCTGATGAGTTTGCTAAAATGCCTTAATATACAATGCCCCTAATGGTGATTTTCTTTCTCAAAGTAGCCTATGAATTTATCTTTACAGATTTGGAAAACTGTAGGCTGGAAACTCATATCTGTTTCATTGAGTATGTATGGAGCTTTGTATCTTTATGAAAGGCTGACCTGGACCACGCGTGCTAAGGAGAGAGCCTTTAAACAGCAGTTTGTGAACTATGCAACTGAAAAACTGCAGATGATTGTCAGCTTCACGAGTGCAAACTGTAGCCATCAAGTACAACAGTAAGTTGGAAGATGTATCTTTGTTTCCTTTTTTTTTTTTAATTTTTGAACTATGACATACATGTAAAAAACGCACAAAAGTACTGCTCAAGGAACTATCACAATGTGAACACACTTTGTAATCACCACCAAGGTGAAAAAATCGAATGATACCAACCTAGTAGGTTCAAAAATGTATAATGACAAGTGTAATTTATTTTTACTGTCACAGCCCAGGTTTACAAGTTTAAAGGCATAACTCTTTTATTTTTTTATTTTTATTTTTAAAAGATTTTTTTTAATCTTTATTTTTGAGAGAGACAGAGTGAGAGCGGGGGAGGGGCAGAGAGAGAGGGAGACTCAGAATCCAAAGCAGGCTCCAGGCTCTGAGCTGTCAGCACAGAGCCCGATAGGGGCTCAAACTCATGGACCATGAGATCATGACCTGAGCCGAAGTCGGATGCTTAACCGACAGAGCCACCCAGGCACCCCTAAAGGCATAACTCTTTTAGAACTCAAGGGAATTTTATTATAATAATACTGGTGTCCACTAATTTCTTTTATGTGTCTTAAAATTTGTTTCATTGATCTAGTAAAAATATATAGAACTCCAATTAAATCAATGCAAAATAGCCAATTTTTGGATGCTACTGAGACCTAAATTAAAAAGTTCTCTGAGCTGAAGATGATTGTAGTTTAGTGAAGGAAATAACATGTACATAATTATAATAAGTGAAAAGTGGTAAGTAAGCCTCATAATGTGAGGCTTTAGAATCTTAAATCAGGAAAGCTAGTGGGTCAATAAGGGTTTCCTACAAGGTAGCCAGAATAGAATAAAAAGATGTAGGCAGAGAGAACACCCCAAAGCAAAGAAAGGGGAAAAGAAGTGTGTTCAGAAACATGAGAAAATTTCGATGTGACAGATATGTATATCAGAGGGGTACATTTGAATATAAACCTAACACTAGGACAGGAGCTTAGATAATTAGAAGTCTGGGGAGAGATGTCATTAACGTTTAGCTCTGGAACAAATAATTGCAGTGGTGTGGCATATAGAATGGTTTAGATTAAGGAGACAAGAATTGCAAGGAGATTAAACTTTCAGACACAAGGTCAAAGCCCGTACTAACATAGAGCTGTAGAGAATGGAAACAGGGCACAGATTTGAGATAACTGAATATTACCAAATATTTATTGAACTCCTGTTTTATACAGTAGTTTTCATTTTATTTATATTAAGGAAGATCTTTTCTCTAATAAAGATACCTAGACCTCCAAAAGAAATCATCTCAGGTCACATATGTAAAAATAAAGTTAAGCTTTCCATTCATTTGGTCTTCATTAATTGCCTACCATGTGCTAATAATTCTGCTAGAGGGGGTTGTGGGAAATAAAAAGTTAGAGATAACTTGGTCCTCTTTCTTAGAAGACTTTACATTCTAATGGAAGCAGCCTCAAATAATTATTCAGTTAATATGAGCTAAATATTAATGCAATATGAAATAATGCAAGATGCTTAATTTGTCTAATATTGATTTATGGTAGAATGGGGTGAGAATGGAGAGAAAAAAGGCCATGGGAAAGATGAATATGCACAGGAGAATAGTTGCAAAGAAAAGTCAGTTAATCATATTCCAGAGGTACACCCCTACTAGACATCCTTCCTGTTGCAAAAATATGTTTGCCAAAGCTAACAGATTAGCACACAAATTGAGCCGTTTGGTTGTAGGAACATGGTTAATGTTGCTATGATTTAAAGTTTTTGTTTTGGGGGCGCCTGGGTGGCGCAGTCGGTTAAGCGTCCGACTTCAGCCAGGTCACGATCTCACGGTCCGGGAGTTCAAGCCCCGCGTCGGGCTCTGGGCTGATGGCTCAGAGCCTGGAGCCTGTTTCCGATTCTGTGTCTCCCTCTCTCTCTGCTCCTCCCCCGTTCATGCTCTGTCTCTCTCTGTCCCAAAAATAAATAAACGTTGAAAAAAAAATTTTTTTTTTAAATAAAGTTTTTGTTTTGTTGTTGAGGTGCCTGGGTAGCTCAGTCGGTTAAGCATCTGACTTGATCAGCTCAGGTCATGATCTTGTGGTTCACAGGTTTGAGCTCCGCATTGGGCTCTGTGCTGACAGCTCAGAGCCTGGAGCCTGTTTCAGATCCTGTGTCTCCGTCTCTTCCCCACTTGCAATCTGTCTCAAAAATAAAATAGACATTAAAAAAATAGTGTTTTTTGTGCAAGTCACAAAAGCTCATGAAGTTTTCTTGCCTGTTCTCAGTAATTTATTTCTGTAGGCAAAGGACTCGTAAGTCTTATTGTGTTTCTGAGGAAATATACCCATCTTTTGCCTTTTTATAGCTTATTCATATTCACAACCACATAGTAGAGGTTCATACTGCCTATTGAGCATTTGTCTTGAGGCCAGATGAAATTAAGCCTACAGTGGTATTAAGCCTTAGTGCCATATCCTCCCTTATACTATTCCTAACAGTGTTCTTTGATACCTTACACTTTACGTATATTTTAAACTTGTGATCTTTTTATATAAGCTTTAAATTAAAGCTTCATTCATTTTGAAAGACATTCATGACTGCTGAAAACATCATTTTTTCTTTTAAGGGAAATGGCAACCACTTTTGCTCGCCTGTGCCAACAAGTTGATATTACACAAAGACATCTGGAAGAAGAAATTGCTAGATTATCCAAAGAAATAGATCAACTGGAGAAAATACAAAGCAATTCAAAGTTCTTAAGGTATTTGAACATTTTTCTTGATAATATGAATGTTTATTGGTCTCATTACCTAAATATAATTATATTAAAACTTTCTGCATTGGCTTAATTATTATATTCCATCCATATTTAATTCCATGTTTTGCATTTTCAGTGAAAGCTAATTTCAACAAGAAAAAACAAATCTGAATTAGAAGGAATTTTTTAGGTCTTTAGATAGAACTTTATGTTGAGCTATATTAATCCCCGTTCATAACAGATGTTCTAAAATTAAAAAGTGGGAGTTTTTAGTCCTGTATATCCAAGACCCATAACTTCCATTCTCATTGGGGGATGTGGATGTGCTTAAAATTTGAAGCAACAAGAGTAAACAAGATATCCTAATATGTGGAATTCTGGTTTAATATGATTTATCATGGATTCTGTGGGGTCTAACTAAAGTTTGCTTTTGGGGACCTGACCAGAAGTGTCACCATGAGGTGGCTCCTTGTTGGTAGTCCTGACATTCAGCTTTTACCAGTTAGCTGGCTCACCTATGAGTATCATTAAGCATCATTTAATTCCTGCTGCTACTTATCAGGGCTTGTGTTACATAAAATGCCCATATAAGAGCAGCCTGCAATGTCTCCAAATCATAGAGGCTGTCCTTGTGAGCTGAATTTTGGGACATAAACACCTGTGGTCATGTCTATCCATGGTGTCTTAATCTGATCAGCAGTTACATTGTTATTGCACCTTGGTTTCATAATCTCTGCAAAAGATGACGGCCTATCACTTAGACCCCAGCCTCTTTTCATACACACACACACACACACACACACACACACACACACACTCCCAAGTAAATTTCATTTATCCCATTGCAGCTCTTTTAAGTTAGATCATCCCAAATACAGCCTTTAGTAAAACTATATCCAGTAGTTGTTTTTATTTAGGTTTTTTTTTTTTTTTAGTAGTGTTTCATCTTGTAAAACAAATGATACTATTGGCACTTGCTGTAGCTTTTTGATTTTTGTAGAACTTAAGCATGAATAATTTTTATGTGCTAATCCTTTTTCTAAATAAATCCCATAATATTTAGAATCCCCACTGTTACTAATTAGGCTCCGCAATTCAGATAGAATTTAAGTTACCTAATTAAAAGACAATTGCCTGAAGAAGCATACAGTGTAGTTCATGTGTCCATTAACTTATATGACCTTGACTATATGCCCCCAGCAACAAGACCAAGAGAGAAAAGCTCACCCAAGTATGTGTGTGTGTGCCCTGGCATGGTATGAGAATGGGAGGCAAATCTGTGTTCTTCTATCAGTTTTAGTTCCTGTTTTCATCTCATTAGGATATTTGGCTGCATCAAGTATGATTCTAGTATTTAAAAATATTTTTGGTATACACAGTCCTTTGACATCTGATGCCTACTTTATGTATACATAAAACCTGTTGTTCTATACATTGTTTAACTTAAAGGGAATTCAGGGACAATTATGATTCTGTGACTTAGGATATAACTCCCATGTAAGGTAATAGGACTCCATGGTCTCTTAATGCTTTTCATTCTTTCTTAGTCAGGTTTTTAGTTTCTATTTCAGTATACCTTTTTAAGTTCTGGACATTGGATTCTGCGTTTACAGCAAAGCCATAGTAGCACACATATGTACTCTAAAAAGGTTGATAATATTTTAATAGGAGTTCAGATACATGTAGTAGCACCTGACTAGTGATTTTTTGTTTTGTTTTGAAGATTGGATGGAATGCATTTCTTTCTCACTGGCCTTTATGATAATTAGATTGGTATTTTTATTCATTTTTTTAAATTAGAAATAAAGCCGTTCAACTTGAAAATGAGCTGGAGAATTTTACTAAGCAGTTTCTACATTCAAGCAATGAAGAAGAATCTTAACAGTAGAGATTGCTTTGGTGATCATCATAGGAGAAAATGGAACTTGGAAGATTGGGACAGTTTTTTTATGAAATGACTTTAAATATGAATTATACTAACTGTACCTAAGTAGCAAATCCTTGTGTAGATTCTGATAATGATCTATCTCAGGGTGTTTGCATTTCTGAAGAGTATTATATGAGGTCTTTTTAATTTTAATTTTGGGTAAAGAAAAGGCTAAATTGTGTTTAAAATGAATTAGTTAAAAGCAACAGAACCAACTATGTGACCCCTGAGGGGTGGGGCCTTGTTCTTAATTAGGGCTCTCTTTGTTTTTGATTCTGAAAAAACTCTGCTTCCTGGCATCCAGGAGTTAGAGAATGCTCATTTCATCTTTTCTCAAAACTAATTTTTGATGCCTACTTTAATGGGAATAGTCATTTTTTTCTTTTATAAACTGCATTGCTCTATCAAGGAGAGTGGAATGTTCTTGAGTGTATTGTTTATGCAAGTTACAATCACTTTTGCCATCCTGGCAGGTATGTAAACCACTAATAAATACACTGTTTTTACTCTTTTTTCCCATTAAAATGGATGTAAAATAGTATAAAGTTTTGTTATTATAGTCTCTTATAAAAGTATAAAAATTTCTGGGTCTGAATAGTTGCCTGATCTGTTTCTAAAGAAACATTTTCAGTTTCAACTATGATTACAGCGAGGAAACCTTTCTATCTCAGTTTTAGGAGCAAAGTTTGAAGTGATAAAAATAGCCAAAGATACGGGAGCTCTGACTTTTGGGTGGTTGTATTCCTGTACCAATGCCGTTGTTCTTCAGAAGGTACTTGCGGAGGATACTGCTGGATTGTCCCCCCGGGTGGCTTTACTTTTATTTAATTGTATGAATTTGCCAGGGCACTGTTAATATTACTGTACTTTTTAACTTAATGAAATGTTCGTGAGTTCAAGTATTGTCTGTTTCTGTGTAAAAACTAATTTAAACTTCTATGGAAACGTGAAAAAATGACATTCTAGGGCTTTGCTACACAAAATGTAGCCTTGAGGATCACCAAAGCAGCAGCATCTAGATGCTTGTTAGATGCATAATGGCTGCATTTGGCAAGGGATACTTTCTCCTTTTCCATAGAGGGATAACCTGTTAGGCTCTTTTATTCTTAATACTGTTTCCTTTCTTGTGCCTTTAAGGCTTCTGGATGCTACTCAGTCTTTTCATAACAGGTGCAGCACTATTTTTCAGGATATCTTAAGGAGAAAATAATATTCTTTAGGCCACAGAAGCCTTTCAAAAATGTTTTTATGCAGAGCAGATACTAGGATGCACTATTCAAATCCAAATACTAGTTTATAGCTTGTTGCTTTATAACCAAAAATAGTACAGGCTGCCAACAAATGGGATTAGGTAACAAATTCCACATGAAAAACTAATGTCTAAGATTCTGGGTACTGCTAATTTAGGTTACAAGTTCAAGACCTTAATCTTTATATGAAAAGTACTTGAACTTTTGACACAGTGTAGTTTGGTATCACCTCATTAGTATGGTACAGTGCCTGTCAAAGTTTGACCTCTGGATTATCTGTGTATCACTTGTGAACTAAGAAATACATATTGCAGGGTCTCACCCCAGACCTGTTAAATCCAGGACTAGGTTTGGAAACCAGCCATCTGTTTTAACAAGCCCTCCACATGATCCTGATGCACACTAAAGTTGGGGTAATACTGGAATAGTGGTTCTGGTATAGTCAATTTATAGTAAGTTTTCCATCACTAGTTTGAATGCATTTCCACCTGATCAAGTTTGAAAATGCATGAATGTTGGAAACAGAACACTAAAATAATGAAACTCAACCTTTATGCCTGGAGATAAGTGCATCTATGACTAAGCCCGTGAATTATACAGAAATTATGTATTTCACAGCTGTAGTTCAAAGTTATTGCACATACTTGATTACTATGTACGTTTGCAAGATTATTTGTAAACTTTGTATAACCTTAAACTTTTTATAGAACTACATTTTTATAAGTATGCAAGGTGAAAATAAAACTTGTTTGCCTGATAGTTGATAAATGAAACATTTTTACTGGCATTAGTGAGTTTTAATCTTAAGTTTTGCAGTAGGGCTATAGGTATCTTGGGTCGTGGCTCATGTGCCTAGCCAAGTACTCAACTCCCTCCAACGGTGTGGAGATGAAATGACAACAGTGAATACTTTTATCTACACCCTATAAGCAATCAACTGGTTAATAAGTAAGCTGGCATTCATAAGGCAGTAAAGTGAAGTACATTTATTCCTTGCTTCCAGCAGCCTATTTTTCATTTCATAATTGCCAATGTTTAGATAAAGGAAAAAAGGCTGAGCATGAAATGACTGGGCTTGGAGTTTACTTCTGAGACTTAAGTTTTAGTGTGATTTTTAAAATTAAAACATGCTGTATGCAGTCTGGTTAAAAGCACTTTATTGATTACAATATCAATTCACAGCAATATTTCACAGAGCTACTGTACAAATAAAGGAATGAATCACTGTGCAAGAAAAGATCCAAGAATACTATTAAATCATGGTACAAGTCCATAGTTTGGTTTAAAGCTTTTATAAGAGCTTTAATCTACGTTCACCTTTCCCCAAGTCATACTACTGACATTCAGAGTCAATTCGCTACGAGTTTGTAGAATCCATTGTAAGTGGGAAAAAATAATCAGCTTTAAAAACCCACTTATTTGTGGATGCCTTTGGATAAGAATACACAAATCCAAGTGTTCAAATGCTTCTTTGAAAACAATAGAATAGAGCACCATTGTGTAAAAGACAAAAAGGCTTGAAATATCCACCAAGTATCACTGAAATTCCATTAAGTAAAAAATAAATACTACATGATGTAAGATTTTGTTGGGAACACTTAAAACCAGTTGAAACACATAACCAGTTTTTTCATGATGCTGCATTATAACTATTTTACAGGATCAGTAATTGGATTTAAGGAAAAAAGACTCAGGAAATTTTATCAACATGCAAATTGGCTAAATACAAGGTGTACCATCAATCTGTGACTAACTTTTAAAAAATACACTGCTAGCTTAGACATTCAACTACAAACCATCTTAATGAGTACCTATTGTAACCAATATTTTTAAATACACCACTGAATTTAAGACAATTCAAAGTGAACAACGGGAGAAACACTAGTAAATATGAAACAGTTCACCTTTTACTTTAAATTTCTCACAAGAAAGACGGTCTATCCTTGTGCATGTTTTAAATTCTCACAGGAGATAAGACAGTTTAAAATTTTGCTTTCCACAATGGCAAAGGGGAAATTTAAAGCTGAACATAGTACTTAATTTAAAAGCAAAAATTTTTAAGCCTTATACTTACACCCTAAAGATTCTAGAAAGAATATTGTTAAAATGATAGGCCAGTTTAGAAGATTGTTTAATCAGTTTCCGTAAGTTTAAATGTCAACAGATAAGCCGTAACTATTCAATATGTGAAACATTCAACAGTAATCAGAGCATAAATTTCCCTGAATGTTTTCACTTTTAAAAAGGTTAAAATTTTATTAAATCTAAGACCTCAATAGTGTCGGACAAAGTTATAATATTGGTACAGTATATTTTAGAAATAAAAGTTTCATTGTCACCTGGAGAAGTCAAGATCCATTTCTCTTAATAGGTTAACTTTAAAATGGCTCAACACATTCAGAAGCACCTACATCCATTGTGTCTAGGAGACTAGTTTACTATCATCGCAGTATGGGTTCAGCTGCGTCTAAATTACTAAATTAAAATAAGAATTGTCTATTAGACTCTTAAGATTAAAATATTAAACCCAGATTTTTGCCTCTGAAGATAAAACTCAATCTGGTCCATGTAACCATGGGATTACAACTATAAAAATCTGAGCTAGGGAGGGACCTTGGACATTCAGTCTAAACCTCTAATACAGCTGCCAAAAATGAGGCCTGTCCATCAAAGTAGAGAGGCCCTTACTATCAGCTTTTGGGATGATTTGCTGAACCACATGGCAATCATGCTAACTTTTTTTTTTTTAGAAAAGAATGTGCTCTTAAAATATTCTTGCAATGGGGCACCTGGATGGCTCAGTGTGTTGAGCATCTGCCTCTTGATTTAGGCTCAGGTCATGATCCCAGGGTCATGGGATCAAGCTCTGTGTCAGGCTCTGTGCTGAGCATGGAACCTAAGATTCTCAAAAAAAAAAAAAAAAAAAAATTCTTGCCAGATCTGAAAAAAACACTCTTTACGAGGTGATTAATGAGGAGTCTACAAATAAAAATGCTGAGGCATATTATGTTTAAATGCTTCTTATAAGGTAAAAGAAAATTAATAGGCACCAAATGCAACATTCTTGATCGAATTCTTTAAAACTGTATTTGGACATAATTTTAGTCTTGAACTAAAATTTATACAGTGCCTCTATATACTATGTTCTTAACTGGTTATAGGAAGTCTTACGCACAGCACTTAAATAGACCACCAGCTGAACTTGAGCTTCAGTAAACAAATATGTTTAGCAACTGGAACCTATATTACTGGAGAGCAAAGGTTTAACTAGAAAGTTAATGTGGTAATGAGGTCACCATTTGGTCATCATGTAGAAACCACAACAGTGGTTGGTTTTTAGTTGCCTAGTACATATTTAATTATGGGAGCTGCTTTTAAACTAATCTACCCAAGATTTTTTAAATCATTCTATCAACATGTTTAAGACCATGGAAGTAGGCTGTGCCTCTGACGAAAGTATCTTGTTATTAAATTTCAAAGTAGAAGAGATACTTCTCATATATATATGTGTATATATATATATGTATATATATATACGTATATATATGTGTGTGTGTGTGTATATATATATATATATTACTTTGCACATGGCAGAAATGCTTTCTTGAATAGGATTTTGGAATGAATTGCTGAACTACATGGCAGACCCTCACCTTTTGGGGAAATGAGTACATTCCTTTAAAATACTCTTGCCTTATCTCAAAGAACTGCTCTTCATGAAATGACAGTTCACAAACATTAACTGCAAAAGGTTCATAGAAATCTTACGTGTTTATAAATATACATTCATGCCTGCCATCTACAATGTATTTTTTTGGTCCTGTATCATAATCTTCCTGTATCCATTTTCCTTTTTATTATTATCAGCTGTTCTTAAAACTGATACATTATAGCTGATTCACTTACTAGCACATTCACAATATAAAAATGAAAATTCACAAGGACAGTTTGGGAGTATTTAGGTTAGGGTTACAGGTGATGAAAAGTTGAGACCTGTCTCAACAGTAACAGATGCAGTTCACTAAATCACAAAACAATGCACTTCTATATATCAGAATAACCCATGACTTCACCATCAAGCAAGACTAACAATCTTCTATTGTCATTTAGCTTCCTTTATAGAAGAAAATCCAAGGGGAAAAGTATCTTTGTTTAAATTTGACGTGAGGGAGGGGCGGGCAGGCCTTCTAGTAACAGACACATTATACCATTTACGAACAGAGGAACTGCTTACTATTTTCCTCTGATTCCTTAAAGAGCTGCTCTTAGAATTTTTCTTTTGGCTTTCAAGTGGAGTCACTTGGATCTAAGCATTCTTTGAGGCAAAAATCACTTAGAAACCAGTATTTTGTGCCAAAAGAAGAAGTACTACAGAAGAGCAAAAAGCTTTAATATTTCTTTCAAATTTAAGTCACAGAAAATTTATATCAATTCAGATTTTGTATTATCTGAACATAAATTCATAAAGCCACTTTGTTACACTACACAATTAGAACTAATCAAGTCTAGTGACTGATTAGATTTTACACTTCTTTCGACAATATAATGTCATCACATTATTTCCTATCTACATGTAGGTCAATGGAGTACACTGGGGAAAACTCTTCAGATTCAAGGACAGTCCAATCGTTCATCAATCTGAAATAATGAGTGTACCTACAAACTCAGTTCTAGAATATCAAATCCATAGGAAAGTAAGCCCAACTATTTAGAGGTCTACTGAAAGTGTCTTGGTCATAACCACATTTTTAAAATGTCAATAATTTTTATGCAATTACTGCTATTAATATAGGAGTTTCTTATGTATGTCTAAAATTTCAGAATGAAATCTTGATTCCCTGGCCTTCAGATTATCTCCCCCTCCAAGGACTGAAAACAAGCACTTCTTTAAATTCACAGGATGGCCAAGGATGCACCAGAAACTACTGATACTCAAAAGGGTCTCCCCTCAGAAGTACCTAAGCCTGCTAGTATACTTAAACATTAGGCAACCGAATGTCTTTTACATCAAAAAGGAAGGTCAGACTTCAAGAAGACTTTCTTCAAATACAGCACACATACATCTGGAATCACTTCCATCTATCACTGTGCCTACTTCCTCCATTACATAACTCAAAAATGTGATATTCTTATGTATAGAAAGTTAAAAATGTAGTTCTTAAAAAAATGCAAACACACAAACATGATAGACTGCTATAATGTGTACATTCTGTCCTACACAAAGAAAATAAAGAATCTGAGTACAAGCAAAAATTCATCAAAGTTAAATTAGCTCAACTCAAATTAATGCACTGGTCCTTTTGATCTCAGCAAGCACCCTTGCCTTTTTTTTTTTTTTCCACTTTTTTGTTTTATAGTTTACTGAAAGCTTCTTTTTGTATATAATTATCTCAATAGAAAAATCTTCACCTGCAAATATAAGGTAGAATTTTCTTCTCACAGCTATAGGCTGTAGCACTGATTTCTCCAGATAGCAACGGAGAACAGAAAAACCTGCACATGCTATTAATTCCAGATTCTAAGAAAACTGTCCCAAGAGCCTGTTGCCACAGCCATGCCATCATCTGTTACACCTAAACAGCTGACCCGGTTATCGTGACCAGCAAGAACACCTGAAAAACAAAAAGTTCAGTAAAAAAATTAGCAACAGACAAGTTTCAGAATTAAACAACTATGTGCATAAAGATCTAAGAGGGTATTTAAAACCTAAATGGGGAGACTTGGTCCCAGGGGTAAGCTATATGTGTACAAAATACAATTCTTTCCGTTATGTGAATTTTTGACATGTACGTTGGCTCATGCTTTTATCACTTCTGTAAAGTGATCTTATAATTATGCTTATATCTAAAACAGATTATATTTTACATTTCTAGTAAGTTCATGATACTCCAGATGCTGCCATTGCTCTATGCTATTTTCAACAAAAACAAAATTCCAAAGGAAGTTCAGTGAAGTAGCCTTTCACAAGAACAGAAAGAATGTAAGAACACAGGATGCCTGGGTGGCTCAGTCAGTTAAACCCTTGATATCTGTGCTGGGCATGGAGACTGCTTTAGAGTCTCTCCCCCGCCCCTCAAAAAAAAAAAGGGGGGGGTGTGGGAAATGTAAGAATGAAATTGCCTGACATTACCACTTCCAAAAATACCAACACAGTTTATATATTTTCGTTGTTAAACAGCAAACACTGCAATATTTGGTTATAACTTTCTGAAACCAACACATCTAGTTTTAGTTTTGTCTATTAAAGTTAAATTCATTTGAATAAATACATTTAAATTTATCTGCTATTCACATCACCACATGGGCTATTCCCAAATAATTGGGAGGAAAATGAGAAATGTGAAGATGTAGAAGAAAAATTGGAATATATCAAATTCAAGATTTTTTCTTTACTGTGTTTGAGTCTGCAGGATCTCTACACAATGAAGCATTATCATTTTCACCCAACTTCAGGAACGGAAGTTCATCCTTTCTTAACTCCTAATATTCTCTATAGTACTTCCAGTATGGCAATGTTTAGCAATGGGCAAATTTACAATTACAGGTTAAAATTACAAAAAACGAACAGTGACTAAATAGTCCAAGTCACGTTGGAAAGAAAAATGAATTAGCAATTCACAAGTCACCATTCAATTTTACTGTGAAAGTATACAGTTGAGCCCACTTGAAACCAAGCAGCTATAAGCAAAGCAACACTCAAACTCAAATATAGGCTAAAACATGGAAAAGAAACAGATTTTAAATTTTGTTATGGATACTAACTGATTCAACCCAGGCAAAACACCGAATACCTCTTGAAAAAGTAATTGGCTTTGGACAAGAGTATCTCCAAATTTCTACAGGCAGACTGTGAAACTGTGAACTTTTCTGCCATCTCTTAGGAAAGGCTGTAATGTAGAAAGTTATTCACGGGAATGTTAACATTGCCCCTACTCCCTCGGAAGTCTCAACAACTGTATAGGAGTTTAAAGGTAAGAATACAAGCCCACAAGGACAGGACCGAGCCGGCAGTGGTAACAAAACTATACGCTACATGGTAGTACTGTGTTAGTGGACCCCAAACAAAATGCTGAGTTCAAAGCAAATGCTGTGGTATGCCGAGAAATCAATTCACACCGCGGAACCTCTACAAGGGTTACATGCTAGTGGAACCAGCCATCTCTGGAAACAGAAAGGGGCAAAGATGGGGAAATAAACTAAGACTACATGAGAAAGTGTTCAGGAATCGGACATTGCAGGTCTCTACTCTGAGTCAGATGACTGATCATCTTGTACCAGGGCATAAACCTAGAGACTTATTTGATAGAAAAAGAGAGAGATGATCTCTTAACGAGAAGAAAATGGATCTACTCCAAGATCTATTAAAACCAGCAAAAAGTTGGGGCGGCTGGGTGGCTCAGTCGGTTGAGCGTCTAACTTCAGCTCAGGACATGATCTCGTGGTCTGGGAGTTCGAGCCCTGCATCAGGCTCTGTGATGCCAGCTCAGAGCCTGGAGCCTGCTTCGGATTTGGTGTCTCCCTCTCTCTGCCCCTCCCCTGCTCACACCTCTTTCTCTCAAAAGTAAATAAACATTAAAAAAAATTTTAAAAACCAGCAAAAAGTTTGATGATTAATAAGTATATCAAAGCTAAGAATATAAGCCAAAAAATTAACGTAACCTAATATACACCAAGTGTATATTGCTCTGCAATACGTACTGTTTAAAAAGTCCTAATCAGGTAAACACTGAACGATGGGAAGGACGTGGCTGTGGTAGGAGGAGCGATGTTAAAGCTGAACCCTCAACAGAGCATGCCATGAAGTTTAAAAAAAAAAAAAAAAATCATGACCCAATGGAATTGTTGTTTTTAAACTTCTAAGCATTTAGGGCCACCTGGGTGGCTCACTCAGGCGTCCGACTTCAGCTCAGGTCATGATCTCACCATTTGTGAGTTCGAGCCCCACATTGGGCTCTGTGCTGACAGCCCAGAGCCTGGAGCCTGCTTCGGATTCTGGGTCTCCCGCTCTCTCTGCCCTCCACCTGCTCACGCTGTCTCTCTCTCTCTCTTAAAAATAAACATACATTAAAAAATTAAAAGAAAAAAGACTTTAGCTTTAAAACAAAACAAACTTCTAAGCATTTGGGGCGCCGGGGTGGCTCAGTCAGTTAAGTGTCAGACTCTTGGTTTTGGCTCAGGTCATGATCTCATGGTTCAGTAGATCAGGCCCTGCGTCGGGCTCCACAACCAACAGTGTGGAGGCTGTCTGGGATTCTCTCTCTGCCCCTCCCTTGCTCTCTCAACAAATAAATATTTTAAGAAAATAGCCTTATAGCTATTCGCTGTTGAGAGTTCAGCCTTAACATCACTCCTCCCACTGCTCCCCCATGTGGATACTAAATAATCCACACTGGAGGGTGCACATGTGTGTGTGTGCACACACACATCAAATAAAAGCGATACAGGCATGTTATTTAAAGATATGGAAATGAATACTTAGGAGCTACCTTTGGGAACAGAAAATGTGGGTTGAGGGCCAGAGGGCTGCTGTTTTGGGAACAAACTATGTACTTACTTGGTTCCATAGCATAATTTTGATTCTAAAAATATACATAATACCACTCTGTGTAAGTTGTTATTAATGACAGTCCCTAGGAGGACTTGATACTTTCACTAATATTCTGGAAGCTGCAGGGGAGAACTCAGAGCATGGGGCTAAGGGAAGAGAGTGCAGATCTAGGTTGTGTCCCAGACAGGATCTGCTCAGAAGGAAGATGATTCAGAGCAGTTAGTTTCCTGTTAGGTTAGAAGAAACTGTAATTTGGAAAACACCACGCTGAATTATATTCACTATTTCTCTTTAGAGCAAAACTCACCAAACAAGAAGCTACTATAGAACTAGATGTTACTCTTCAGAAAACAGGAATGTAAATATGGTTTATGGGCTGGAAACGCACTCACAGGACAAGGACCATGAATGAGAACTGCCAGGTCATCATTCCCCACAGCTCTAAGGAGAGTCCAGGCCTCGACAACTGATAGGAACCTCGTTTCCTAACAAAATCAAAACCTACTGTGGACTTCTTTACTAACCCGCACGATCTCCTTTTAGCGTGTCCCATACGTTACAATTGAAGTCATCATAACCAGCTAACAGGAGGCGCCCACTTTTTGAGAAAGCTACAGAGGTGATTCCACAGATAATATTGTCGTGAGAATACAGCAGTAATTCTTGGTCTGCACGGAGGTCAAAAAGCCGGCAAGTGGCATCATCAGAGCCGGTGGCAAAGGCATATCCATTTGGGAAAAACTAGAAAGAAAAGGAACAAACATTTATTCTGTAAAAGTACACAAAAACCACGTGTTATGGTGGGATGACAGACTCTGGGTAAAACAGACCTAGATTTGAATTCCAACTTGGCGTCTTACCAGGTGAAAAGCTATTGGGCCCTGAAAATTCTTAAACACTTTGGGCCTTGGTTTCAGAGTGTTGGTTAGGATTGAATGAACTAACATGCAAGGTACATGGTTTAGCACATAGCAAGTATTCAGTAAATGCTGGCTCTGTTCCTCCTCCATATGGCTTATTAAAAGATTTAAATCGAACATTACTATTTGTAGAATTTATGTATGTGTACTCTTAAACATTCCAAAATCCCATTAGGAGAAATAAATAGGAAACATTTTACAGCAAAGAACATAAATCATCCCAGCTAGGCTAGGCATAAAGTTAAGCTAGTTAGAAAGCTATGCATTATTAGTTTGTAAATCCCTTTCTCTCAGAAACCGGCACTACTCAACGTTTTTTTTTGTTTTGTTTTGTTTTGTTTTTTACAAAGGCTTTTTTCATATACCTGTTGGTCATCTGTATTACCTTCATGAACTGACTTTTCATGATCTTTGCTTATTTTAACTATGCTGTTAGTACCTGAAGGAATTAGATGAATATAAATTTTGTTTTTTGCAAACATTTTACAGTTTTTTTAAAATATAAAGCAATGTTTTTTTAGCAATATTCATTTTTATGAAGTCAAGTTCATCTTTCCTTTTGAGATTTCCATTATTTTTATGAATAAAGTCCTTTCTCAGGACTATTACCGGATATTCAATTATTTTTTTTCTAATTTTTAAAAATAATTTTTCACATCTTAATTTTTATCCATCTGGAATTTGATATACAGCATTCAGTATAAGGATCTCACTTAATTTTCTTAATAGTCAAACAATTGTCCAGCTATTGACTAAATAATTTTACTGATTTTGTTGTTACACCTTTAATTCACTGCACTCTTATATACACAAAAACATTAGTTCTGTCTTTCTGGTACTTATACCACATGGTTTTTTTAAATCATAACTTAATAAATTTTTCTATCTGGTATGGCAAAATATTCATATTACTATGATTCAAATCATTTTATTTTCTCCTTTTTTCTCCCCCCGCCTGAATTTCACAGATATTTGATCAAATTTCTTTTCTTCATATTCCTCTGACTCATCTCAAAAAAAATCCACTTGGGTTTAAACTGAAATTTGTATTAAGCCTAAAAATTAGTTTGAGGAATAAATGATTGGTTTACAATATGCAGTCTTCTCATTCAGTAATAGGGAATTTTATTTACTTTTTAAATGTTTATTTTTGAGTGAGTGAGTGAGCAGTGGAGGGGCAGAGAGAGAGAAGGAACCACAAGCAGGCTCTGTGCTGTCAGTGAGGACCCCAACACAGGGCTCTATTTTATAAACCATAAGATCACAATCTAAGCTGAAATCAAGAGTCTGATGCTTAACTGACTGAGCCACTCAGGTGGCCCTTATTATTATTATTTTTAAGATTTTAAGTAATTTCTATACCCAACATGGGGCTCAAACTCACAACCCCAAGATCAAGTGTCACATGCTCCAAATAAGCCAGTCAGGTGCCCCACGAATATGGAATGTAAAAACCCCCACACTCCCAGATGATGGTAGAGGAAGGGAGTGCTAACAGGTTAACAGGTTCTCAGAAATCAAGTACTTGTATTTTAACAGTAATGTGAAACACTTCACCAAACCCTTACTGCTAGAGGCTAATGGTTTTGACCACTTCCTTCCATTCTACCAGCTAGCAAGATCCTCTGTGTTGTTCCTTTGCTGGAAGTTCAGCAATGCCATTTGCATACATTTATCAGCATGTATGGATTCAACCCTGTTCTCTACCACAGACCAAAACCGAAGCTATAGGGCCTGCACTAAAGGACGCCTAGTGTAGAACACCCAATCAAGACGACCCTTTTGGCTCCGTGTTTGGGGGCCACAGCATGCCAACATTTATGTTCAAGAGACAGGATGACCAGCCATCCCATTTTGCACAGGATAGTCTCTGTTTATGCCGTTCTCCCTGGCAAAATTAATAACTGCACTTTTTCACACTGAAAATTTCACATTTCCCAGTTTGGATGATATATGCTCACTCTACCAATACGATGAACTAGTTTTAACTGCTCTCAGAACTACAGGAAATTAGCCCTTAGGTAAGATAGCCTTTAGAACGACAGGAAATATATAGATTTAAATGCATCTGGCAGATTTAATATACACTCAAAAGTGTGTGTGATGTTGGCAGTTCATTTAAGGTGGGTTTTGTGGTGGGGGTTGTTTGTTTTTAAATGGCAGAGAAGAGCTTTCTAGTACTGAATTCTTTGTTTTTTAAGAATGGGTGTTTGGCGGCACCTTGGGTGGCTCAGTCGGTTAAACATCAGACTTTGGACTTGGCTCAGGTCATGGTCTCAAGGTTCCTGAAATCAAGCCCTGCACTGACTGGGCTCTGCACTAACAGTGCAGACCTGCCTGGGATTCTCTCTCTCCCTCTCTCTCTGCCTGCCTCTCCCCCACTTTCTCTTTCAAAATAAATAAACTTAAAAAAAAAAACAAAAACAAATAATGGGTGTTTGCTTTTTATCAGCCAGTTTTCAGTATCCAGAATACTGACAAACTGATATTAGGAAATATATTAACAAAAATTTCCATAATAAATCATTCTTTTTAAAAAAAATTTTTTTAATGTTTTTTTAATTTATTTTTGAGACACAGAGAGACAGAGCATGAGCAGGGGAGGGGAGGGGCAGAGAGAGAGGGAGACACAGAATCTGAAGCAGACTCCATGCTGAGAGGTCAGCACAGAGCCCGACACAGGGATCGAACTCACGGACTGTGAGATCAGGACCTGAGCCGAAGTCGAAGTCGGACGCTTAACCGACTGAGCCACCCAGGCGCCCCATTAAATCATTCTTATAATTTTTACTTAACATTTTTCCTCTTACTTTGACACATTTTTGGATTTGATTTGCTATAATTTCTCCTAAGATGGTTTTATCTGGTTTTAAGGGGTACCCAGTCTTGTGTTTTGGTGTAAGGGTTATGCTAGTTTGACACAATAAACTGGAAAACTTTGACCCTTTTTCTGTGTTTAGGAACAGCTTTAATAGTGCTCAAATTTTCTGTTCCTTCAAATGAAGTATGAATTATTTGCCTAAAACATACATGCGTCTGTAAGTTTTTTTAAAGCTATTTTTTTGTTAAAGAAAATTATCAAGCTATGCAAGTTTTTACTTACTGAGACAGTTTTTGGAAAACTAGAATGACCATAAGTTATACAGTATATATTTTAAGATTTTCAAAGTCTTTAAAAATTTTTTTAAATAAAACAAAATCTTTTATCTGTGAGTAATATAACCTTTACTATAGTATCTTCATTTTGTATATCTGCAATTTTTATCCTTTTCCTCTTAAGTTTACTAGAGATTTAGGGAGCAAAGTCTTAGATTATTGAATTTTAAAATTTTCTAATAGTTTTCTATTTTTGAAATTTTCTAAATGTTCATTCAAATATTCATTGAGCACCTACTGTTCTGAGTGCTAGTCAGGTGATATACAGAAGTCAACAAAACAGACAAAAATCTGTCTCCGTGGAGCTTATATTCTTGTGAAGCATACTATAAACACAAAAAGTAAAAAAACAAGCATGTTAGATAAGTACTAAGGAGAAAAAAAATAAAGCAGGAAAAGGGAAAGGGAGCATGGGCAAAAGCTTAGAGTGTCCAGGGAAGGTTTTACTGAGAAGTACTTAGTAAATACACCTCCCCTTGCCCCGTAGGAGGTGAACAATGGGCTTCTGCTGGGAAGACTGAGGGAGGGGGGAAGCAGTGAAGGTGACAGCCCCCATGGGGGAAATGTGGGGGTGGGGGGCAAGGAGGCCAGCGTGACTGAGGCAGAGTGAGGACTGGGCAGATCGCAGGAAGAGGTAGGCAGCATGGGTAATGGGTGATCATAGGCCCACAAGCCCTACCTAACAGGCTGATATAAACACCTTGGGACAGTTGTTTCCCAGATTTTAGAAAAGTAATATGCTGTGTATAAAATTCCACTGGGTCCTGAAGTAGTGCACTGTAATAAATAAACACAACAGTGTGTATTGAGTGAGCAACACGGTCAGACTAAGTGGGGTAAGTAGAGACTACATACAAATAGCTCTTTGTCCTTCCAGTGAGGTTCTGCCACAGAGTCTACACTAAACTGAAGGGAAAGAATGTCTTTCAGAACTTTGCAGATGTGACAGGTGCAGCTGCTCCAGGGCTGGATGGACTGCAGGTACGAGGCAGAGGGTAGATAATGGAGAGCCTGTTGGTTCAGGTAAAGGCTCTCACTTCAATCTGTATTTCTGCTTTTCTCTTTACCAGCTCCTTCCTCTCACCCTCCTGGTGTGAACTGTTCTTCTTCCTTTTTCCGAAGTCCTGAGCTATTCAACCTCAGATTTATTCTTTCTTTTGTGGCCTACTATGTGAATGGTTATCCGTATGGTGCAGAGTGAAGTAAGTGTACTCAGTCAACATTATTAAACAGTATTATTTAATCCTTAGGGTTTTTTTCTTGACTACCTAGGATATCAATACCTCAAAGTTGTATACGAAACTCTCTTACACAATGGTGTTTTGGGTTCATTTCTCCCTTCATTTCTAATGGTTTTGGCTTTACGGGCATTTCAGTGTTATGGCTTCCCTACAGACCATCTCTTATTAACATAAAACTTCTTTAACTTTTGTTTCAATTTTATTTTGTTTAATAGAAATATAGTAATATTACTAACATTTCTTTTAGTTTAAGGTGTGCCCACTTTTTCATTTTTACTGTTAGCCATCCTGGGCCATTTTGTTTTAGATGTAGCTCTTGTAAACACAGAGTTTGACTTACTCTGTATCTTTTAATAGTGGCAACCATACACATGTATTGCCCTGAGTTATTCATATTTGGTCTTAATCTCTTATCCTATGTCATATTTACTGGAATTTTTCTCCCTACATTAAATATGACCTCTGATACTTAAAATTCTTGGGTCACAATATTTCTCCCTCAACACTCAGTGGATATTGTTCAGAAGCCTTTAGGCACTGTCTATTAGGGAAAAGTGTGAGGCTAGCCTGATTTTTTTTTTTTTTTTTTGTACCTAGGTAATCTACTTTTTCATTTTGAATATTTCTAGGATTTTTTGGTCCTTATGTTTTGATATTTTAAATTCAAGAGGATGGGTCTATGTTGGTCTTTTAAAATTACTTTCAAGTACTTGGCAAGCCCCTCAAAATTGGTTTCTTTCTTCAGCTCACTTTATGCTTAAAAAATTATTTTTTGGCTATACTTCTGCTTTCAGCCAAAATGGAGTAATGCTGATCACATTTACCCTATGCTGAAAAAAAACAATTGAAATGGACAACATATATGAAACATGGTTCTAAAGACACTGGATATCACTGTTGTCAACTCCAGTGACACTGGAGTCAACAAAGAAGAGTGGTCCCTGAGAGACAAGACACAAATGAGGTAAACTCCATAACTGACCCCCCTTCCTGCCTGGAGAAAGTTTACAGGTCATGGTGCCAAGAAGGGGAACCCAAATGAAGCCTGCTGATGTCCCAGAGTTGAGGAGACAGAGCTAGGAATCCAGGGAGTCCAAGGCAGCTAGAGTACACAGGCCAGAGCACCAGACAGGACAATGCTTCGTAGACAGAAAAGTCAGGAGATGATGAGGGGACTCTCAAGTACTCAGCTGAAAACTGATCACAGGTGTGTGAGGAAACTATTCAAGCAGGGGAGACACCCATAAAGATAACAGGAAACTGATGCCCACGCAGGGCCAGGAATGATGCTTGTCCAACTGTAGCAAGAGGGAAAACCTCATAATTCACTGGGAAGAGAGAGGTTTTCCCTCACTGGTGGGGCAAACTTAAGCATACACAAAATGCTGCTCTGGTCCCACCTAACAAAACTGAAATGTAAGGCCTGAAAGGATCACACTATTTCCAAATAACTATACCCTAAAACAAAGCAATATTTATATACATAAAAAAATATCCAGCACCCAATAAGGTAAAATTTACAATGTCTGGCTGGCATCTAATGAAAATTAGACATGTCCTCCCCTACTTATGCTCTGTCTCTCTCAAAAATAAACATTAAAAAGAAATTTAAAAAGAGGGGAGGGGCACCTGGGTGGCTCAGTCAGTTAAGTGTCCAACTTCAGATCAGGTCATGGTCTCATAAGTTCAAGCCCCACATCGGGCTCTGTGCCGACAGCTCAGAGCCTGGAGCTTGCTTCAGATTCTATGTCTCCTTCTCTCTCTCTGCCCCTCCCCCTACTCACTCTCTCTCTCACTCTCAAAAATAAGTAAACATTAAAAAAAAATTAAATTAAAAAAAAAGAAAATCAGACATACAAAAAAGAAGCTATGACCCACAATTAGAAAAATCATTCAGCTGACACAAACCCAAAAATGTCATGGATGATAGGTTAACAGACAAGGATACAAGCAATGTCTGATTAAAACGTACACCATATGGGCTTAATGGCAGATTAGACACTGCAGAAGAGTAGCGACCTGGAAGACCTAGCAACAGAAACTATCCAGAGTGAAAAACAGCAAAAAAGAAGGCTGAAAAATAAAAGTAACACAGCATAAGCGAACTGTGGGAACACTTCAACTGTCTTAATATGTATGTATTTGGAGCCCCCAAAGGAGAGGAGACGAAAAATATATTTGAATGATAATGGCTGAAAATTTTCCGATTTTGACGAAAATTGTAACCCACAGATCCAGACACAAGAAATGTGAAGAAAATTACACAAGATACATCATAATAAAGTTGCTTAACCAAAAGAGAAAATATTAAAAGCAGCCAGAGAAAAACAAAGGACACACTCTGTAGAGGCCAAATATAAGCATGAAAGCACATTTCATATCAGTACCAACATGGAAAACAATGGAATAACATCTTTATAGTATCAAAAGAAAAAAAAAGTGAAAATACCTTTAAAAAATGATGGCAAAATAAAAAAAAAAAAAACTTTTAACAATTTTAAGTTAATCTGCACACCCAACACGGGACTCGAACTCACAAACCTGGGTTCACAGGTCACACGCTCCCCTGACTGAGCCAGCCAGGCACCCCAAAAATATTTTAGACATACAGAAGCCAAAGGACTTTAGCAGATTTACACTATAAGAAATGTTAAAGGAAGCCCTTCAAGAAGAAGGAAAATAGATGAAAATCTGAATCTATAAACAAGACTGAAAACAGAAAATGGTAGCTAGGTAAGTAAACAAAGACTTTATTTTTTAAATGTCCCTTAAAGAGTATCAGCTCCTCAAAGCAAAAGCAGTTATCAATGTACTGTGGAGTTTAAAATATATAAAAGTAAAATTACAACAGCTGCACAAAGGCTGCGGGGGGAAATGGGAGTGTTGTTATTACTCAGCCATCAAAAAGAATGAAATCTTGGGATGCCAGGGTAGCTGGGTCAGTTAAGTGTCCGACCCTCGATTTCTTTATTGCAGCTCAGGTCATGATCTCATGGTTCATGGAAATACAGCCCCAGTTTGTGCTCTTGCTCTTTCTCCCTCCCTCCCTCTCTCTCTCTCTGCCCCTTCCCCAGTTGTGCACATGTGCTCTAAATAAATATATAAACATTAAAAAATAAATAATGAAATCTTACCATCTGCAATGACGTAGTGGAACTAGAGTGTATTATGCTAAGCAAAATAAGTCAGAGAAAGACAAATACCAGATGATTTCACTCATATGTCAAATTTAAGAAACAAAATAGATGGAGGCACCTGGGTGGCTCAGTCAGTTAAGCACCTGACTTCAGCTCAGGTCATGATCCTGTGGTTCATGAGTTCAAGCCCTGCATTGGGCTCTGTGCTGACAGCTCAGAGCCTGGAGCCTGCTTCAGATTCTGTGTCTCCCTTTCTTTCTGCCCTTCCCTGCTCACACTCTGTCTCTCTCAAAAATAAATAAACATTTAAAAAAACAGACAAAATAGATGAACAGAGGGGAAGAAAAGGAAAAATGAAATAAAAAAAGAGAGGGATGCAAACCATAAGAGACTCTTAACTATAGAGAACAAACTGAGGTAGCTGGAAGGTAGGTGGGTTGAGGGATGAGCTAAATGGGTGATGGGAATTAAGGAGGGTGCTTGTTATGATGCACACTGGGTATTGTATGTAACTAATGAATCACTAAATTCTACTCCTGAGGGGCACCTGCTTGGCTCAGTCACTTAAGCATCCAACTTCAGCTCAGGTCACGATCTCAACGGTTTGTGAGTTCGAGCCCCACGTCAGGTTTTGCACTGATAGTGCAGAACCTGCTTCAGATTCTGTTTCCCTCTCCTCTGCCCCTCCCTGGCTTGCTCTCTCACTCTTAAAAAAGAAAGAAAAATTTTTTATAAATTGCAATCATAGTACTTTTGGAAATCCTAGTCACATCTATACAGTTTGGCATCTGACATACATAAAATAATTGTAACTACATATGACTAGTTCATTCTCATATGCACTGGGTACTTATTTGAGCTTAAACTACTTGCGATTACCCGTTTGGAGTTTCTGTTGTTAAAATCATGTTGTAGACTTCAACAGTTTAAATGCACAATAAATTTTCCTTAGAAATTCTATTTACTTACACTGACAGCATTAATATCTGACACATGTCCAGTGAAAGACTGTCTACACATTCCATCTCGAATATCCCATAATTTTGAAGAGGCATCACAAGCACCAGAAACAAAAGTCCTCATGTCAGGACTCAGAGAAAGACTCATCACATCTCCAGAATGCCCAGTGAATGTGGTGGTCTGCTGGGCAGTTTCGATGTCCCACAAAGCACTATAATCAAAAATAAATTATAATAATGACAATTATATCTTGTTCTTATAAGATATAAGACTTATGTAAGACTTATAATTCTTATAAGTAGTTCCTACTACCACCCTCAACCCCCAAATCAGTATTCTTGTGGGCCACACTTACCAAGTTGTATCTCCTGAACTTGTGACAATTTGGCTGTCATCTAAAAATCGACAGCAGGACAAGTAGCCTACAAGCATGAAAGCAACACATTTTAGGTTGGCTGTGGTTCATGAACTCAATTACCATGTGAAATAGTAATACTATAGATTTTTCTAAATCAATACACGGCGACAAGTGTTAGTATAATCTGTAGGTCTACTTTTAGTTACTTCAAGTTCTATACTATCTGCAACTAAATTGTATCAAAAGCTCTGATATTTACTATGTCAATGGCATCTTATTGGACACTCTGAGAATTATAATTAAGGCAAGAGTCCCTTCTGTCTACTAGAATTACCTGAGAGATTCCTTTACACAAATATCTATCATCTATGACAGACTGGGCTGAGTACATAGGGAAATCCTTCAACAATACTGTGAGAAATTAGACCCACCTCAGGGAAGGCTTCATGGGGGGGGGGGGGGGGGTGGGGGAGTGGGTCATGTGAATGCTCAGAATTCACCAGTATTTCAAATATGGAAATGGCAGAAAAATGACATTAGAGATTTTTATAAAAAAACACGGTCAAGGATTCAGAGAGGCAGAAACCTGGTAAGTGGAAATAAATTCCTTATTAACACCACTAAGCAAATGCTATACACTACTGTATACACACTGGGGTGTACATATTGGCAAATAAGGCAATGCATTATCACATTTTTAAGTGTTTTACACGGTGTATCTAATACATACTTCCAGTTACATAACTAAGTACAGATGCCAAAATCCCATCATTGTTAGATGGTTGTAGAGAAAACAAAATTATTTTGCTTTCTTTTTATGTTTTTATTAAAGTTATGGTCATCACTTGTATAAGTATAAAGTATGTGTGTTCCTGATTCATAGTAATTTCTACTCTCACTTGACTGACACTCAACCTTCAGCAGCCGAGCACAATCTGTCACTCATTCCCCTTGATCGGTTTGGTTCATTCTTTAGGAGTCCTCCTACTTGGAAGGAAAGGACACTACTTAGTGAAGCTCACCTGTGTGACCTGGTAACTCTCGGCTCACTCTCACGTTTCCCTCTCTGGTTTTTAAGTTATATATAGAGCAGATGTTGTCCAGTCCTCCACATGCAACATAATTACCAGAGGGTGCATAGGCACAGGTCATCACCCAGGAGGACCTCAGAGGAATAGCGTGCATCTGTACAACAAATATAACACACAAAAACTGTTACCAAGATTACAAAAACAGTCCACTTTTCAAACCTATTTACAATGAAGCAAATATTACTAAAAATTAAATGCATCTAAAAATAAGCCGAGGGGCACCTGGGTGGCTTAGCATGGTTAAGCATCTGGCTCTTGATTTCGGCTCAGGCCATGACCTCAGCATCATGGAATCAAGCCCTACATCTGGTTCCATGCTGAGCATGGAGCCTGAGATTCTCTCTCACTCTCCCTTTGTACCTCCCCCACTCAACGCCTGCTCTAAAATAAATAAATAAAAATAAACTGAATTAAAAATGCAATGGTTTAAGTGAACAATGAAAAATACTAATACATACTAAAATACCTATTTTTTTCTGTATTAACCTCAATTCATTCAGATTTAAGTGTTCTCATCAGAAATTCTCTTGGGGTACCTGGGTGGCTCAGTCACTAAGGGTCCAACTCTTGATTTCGGCTCAGGTCATGATCGCACGGTTCATGAGCTAGAGCCCTGTGGTGGGGTCTGCACTGACAGCACGGAGCCTGCTTGGGATTCTCTCTCTGTGACCCTCCCCTAATCGCATGCACACTCACTCTCTCTCTCTCTCTCTCTGTCTCTCTCTCAATTAATTAATAAACATTAAAAAATTATTATTTTAAAAGAAGCAAGGACACAGGATGTTTCAATATCAATCTACCCATTCAAAATTTTAAATGCAAAATGTTAAAGAACAAAATTCTTTGTTTTGGCAATAACACTCAAAAGAAGAATTTCCTCCACTATAGCACTGAACGACACAAGTCTCAGAAGCAATTAAAATGGTTCTTCCATGAAAAGATGGCAGTATGTCCTTCTAATAATAGGATATATACTCTGCTCAAATTCAAAAAATGGTAATAGTTTGCACTGATCTGCCCACACGATTCTGGTGCCTTGTTACCCAATACCAATTATTTCCACGTAGGTGGCAAAATTTAGTGTATATGGGAATAGCAAGGCTAAATAGTCCAGAGAATCAACACATTGTATTATTACTATTATGTTCTTATTTAAATCTAAAATATCTTTAAAACTCTATTTTTGTTCTAGGAAAATATAGTTGAAAGACATGCTGGATGGTTAGATTAATATAGAAAAACTGTTACAAATCTGTCTTGCCAGCTTTAAAATCTCAACCAGACTGAAGCTGTTTGTTTCACAAAACTGTACTTTTAAAACTTTAGTAAAAACAGTGATATAAGTATATATAGAATCTAACAGGTATTTGATGTAAGTTTTCCTGAAGCTTTTCCCCTACCACTCCACACTTTTTCATCAAGGATTCCTTCCAATGGACAAAACAGCAAGACCCCCTGGGGTCTGCCAAAAGATGGGAAGAAGTTGTAATCTAGAAGATATAAGCCACCTCTAATCTACTGCATCTTCTGAGCACTCCAGAAACAAAAATCAATGCCTAGAGTACCAAAGAAAGGGTTCACAGTAGCATTCTGGCACACCCACAACTAGAAACAAAAATCTCAGGGTCATTGCCACATTAGGAAATGGGAATTAAAAAAAAAAAAAATCATTTACAGGGGCACCTGTCTGGCTAAGTCAGAAGAGCATATAACTATTATTTACTTTTTTTTTTTTTTTAATTTTTTTTTTAACGTTTATTTATTTTTGAGACAGAGAGACACACAGCATGAACGGGGGAGGGGCAGAGAGAGAGGGAGACACAGAATCGGAAGCAGGTTCCAGGCTCCGAGCCATCGGCCCAGAGCCCGACGCGGGGCTCGAACTCATGGACCGCGAGATCGTGACCTGAGCCGAAGTAGGACGCCCAACTGACTGAGCCACCCAGGCGCCCCTACTTATTTATTTTTTAAGAGCATCCAACTTTTGATCTCGAGGTCATGAATTCGAGCCCCACACTGGGTGTAGAAATTACTGAAATAAATAAAACTTAAGAAATAAAATTTAAAAAATCACATATTTAAAACTGATGCACATTCTTTTCTAATATTCAAATACAAAATATGATACTCGAGTAAAACACACTGAACAATATTCCTGCGGTTGTCCTTGGGAACATAAAAGGGCTTAATATTAAAAACAAACACTAAGCCCAAGAGAGGAACTAGATTAAAATAGAGAAAATAAATTTATCTTTGAAGGAAATTAAAGTCTGAAGTAACAAATAAAGGAAAAAACTGTTGGACACCAAGCCAAATAAAAGGTTATTTAATCACTCTCTTAAGAAATCCTACCTTATTTGTTGTATAGCTATCCCAAATAATTAATTTTCCATCTTGAGAAGCACTGACGAGTAACCTATAGGAACAAACACAAAAATAATTTGACACTTAGAAGAAAAAAATAGTTTAGTCATGCACTGCATTAATGTAGAACACTTCAGAAAAGAAAAATACAATTTTTCTAGTTAAAAACTTGATACCAGAAAATATCCTGTCAAATTTATTCTGCATGCCAAAGTTTTCAATAAATACAATTGAGTAAAATTTAAACATTTTAAAAATGTCTCTGGTTATGATTAAACTTTTTTTTTAATGATTCAACTTTTTTATTGCAACATTCTAGTTCCTATTCAAGATTCTGAAGATATTAGCTTACTGATTATTTACAGACTTTAAAGACAACAGAGTAGATATAAGCCTAACAACCATATTTCACTTCATATAAAAATCTCAACTGAGAGCCTGTGAATGCAACACAGAATTACAGGTGTGGTGCAGGATATGCCACCCGCCCTTGAGGTCTCTAGCATCTAGCAGAGAAGAAGATACTTACACATGTTCACAATAAATTAAGTGAAAATTGTCAGAGGGGTGGTATATAATCAACGCCACAGAAAAACAGAAGAGGGCCAAATAAGTGCTGGTTGAGTTAATCAAGTAGTCTTGCTAAAAATGCATGATGAAAAATGGAATTCTGAGAGCTAAAGGCAGAGAAAAGTCTATATTCTGTGAGGAGGCTATGTTCAATGACAAAAGGTAGAAAAATACAGTGTTTCAAGAACTGTGAATTTTCCAGTTGCAGAGAGTGTGTGAGAAATAACAGGTGAGAAAAGCAGACTGGGCTTCAACTGCAGAAGGCTTTGTTTGCTGGCTAAATAAGAACTCTAAGTAACTATTAGTTATTGAACTTCTTGTTTTCCTTTGGAAATTTTTCACTATGGTATAAAATTTAAAAGATACAAAAAAAAAAAAAAATCCAGTGACAAAAAGTCACCTTCCTATCCCTGTCACCAACCCACCCAGATCCCTCCTTCCCCACAGGTATATATAACATTAGCAGGATTTTATGTAGCAACTGCAGCAAATTCTTTATGAAAGTGAAGATCTAACTTTAGGACGCAAGACAGAACCAGAAATAGATTCTGTAAAAATCAATTGGCATCTGGAGCACCTGGGTGGCTCAGAAGGTTAAGCGTACAACGCTTGATTTCAGCTCTGGTCATGATCTCATGGTTTATGACATTGAGCCCTGCATCAGGCTCTGCACTGACAGCAGGGAACCTGCTTGGGATTCATTCTCATTTTTCTCTCTCTCTAAATAAACTTAAAAAAAAAAAATCAATTGGCATCATCAGCATCGTGGTGAGAAGAACTATTAAGTGATGAACTGCTAAAGACAGGTTCCTTGATGTTTTTCTATGAAGAGTAATAGTCTTGAGAAATTCTGAGGAAAGTAATTTATTCAAGTAATTATTTCAAGTGATTATATTTTGAGTGAAAAGTTCGCTGCAGCAATGGGCAAACTTTTTTTTTTATCTTAAACTTCTTTAAGAAAAACAGTAAAACATTCGGCCTAACTTTATGCCACCTGTCCATTATTTATTTTTCCCCCTCCTAGGAGGCACTTTTTTTTTTTTTTTTTTGTAGAGAGAGTGACAGAGTGACAGAGACACAACACAGAGAATCTTAAGCAGGCTCCACACTCAGCACAGAGCCCAGAGCCTGATGTGCGGCTTGATCTCACGACTCTGAGATCACGACCTGGGCTGGAATTGAGAGGCGATTGTTTAACCAACTGAGTCATCCAGTCACCCCATAGGAGGCACATTTCTATAATACTGTACCCAGGGGCGTCTGGGTGGCTCAGTCAGTTGGGTGTCTGACTTCAGCTTGGGTCATGATCTCACAGTCCGTGGGTTCGAGCCCCACATCGGGCTCTGTGCTGGCAGCTCAGATCCCGGAGCCTGCTTCGGATTCTGTGTCTCCCTCTCTCTCTGCCCCTCCCCTGCTCATGCTCTGTCTCTGTCTCAAAAATAAAAACATTAAAAAAATAATAATATAATACTGTACCCAAGTATCCCATTTACACTGAGATATGCCAAGAAACAGGAAGACACCTGAAGTAGGCACAACCTTTTTAGTTTCTCCTGGGAAAGCATAAATGTGCAGCTTCTATTAAAAAATAATTTCTTGGGGCACCTGGGTGGCTCAGTTAGCTAAGCACCTAACTCTTGATTTCAGCTCAGGTCATGATCCCATGGTTTGTGAGATCCAGCCCTGCATCAAGCTCGCACTAACAGCATGGAGCCTGCTTGGGATTCGCTCTCTCCCTCTCTCTCTGCCCCTCCTCTGCTCACGCACACGCTCTCAAAATAAGTAAACTTAAGAAAATAATTTTTTAGTTGGGACTTTTCCCAATGAGACTGATCAAATCAAAGAAACAAGTCAACCACTATGACAGCAGGCCGATCTGCAATTGTAGTTATTCTGTAAGCCTATGACCAACCATCCAATGCAAACCAGACAGCAGCCATGTATGTGTGCACACATACACATGCATACTGGGGTTAGGGAAACAGAAGATGTATGAGTGTACTTGTATTATGTAATTACATCTTTTGTGATTTTTAGGTGGTAATTATAGCAATATACAGTAACTTGTACATAGCAATAATATTCAAATATTGCCTATTAACTGAAATTAACATCAATATACAGTGAAGCTGCCTTTGGCACATTAAGAAAAACAGTAATAACAATACACTGCAAAGAAAAGAAATCCTAACCATTTTACATGGATCATCTGATAAAGGAGATTTTTCAGAGGTAAACTTATTTTCCATATTAAAGGCTTCAAAACATTTAAAGTGTCAATGAATGATTTTTAGTAAAAGCCAAATGTTCATATTTGAAGCATTTTCTATAAACACCTCATAATATTGCTTGTTTTAAAACAAAGAAAATGCAAATGAGGAATCTTAATGAAAATAATTCCAATAGTTGGATTATGCCAGGTACAAACCTTGAATCGTATCCCCAGTGCATCGCATAGATTTTAGCTAGGTGACCCCTCAGCGTACGTCTCGTTCGCATCTGTATTCGACCCACGGAATCCATATTTGATGTGATCTTTAGAAAGCACCAAGAATGTTATTCTCTACCTTAGATGTAGCTCAGAAAATAAGGTAGAAACAATAGGCATAAGACATAAAACAAACTGATAGCAACTGAAGGTAGTTTAAATAATTCCAGAGTCATTATAGATATAGGATCAGTAAATTGAAGAAAAAGTACGATTTGAAATTATCCTATTGACACACCTTCCAGTGAGAATATCTACTACAGACTATCAACTTTTAAAAAGAATAGACATACCTCCCAACTTTAGTAAAAAAAACAGCAACAAATAAAAATCAAATGATCAAATGAAACATGTATAATTTTAACTGTCTATAGGAAAGCAAGCTTTAGCATACATTTCCTTAATAAAAATTATCAGTATTAGTTAAGCTAATGAAACCTTCCTAAGAGTTTATGTAAAAAAAAAAAAAAAAAAAAAAGTTAATCAGGGCATATCAAAACGAGTCAGAAGCTAACCTAAAAAAATACATATGAATCTACATGTTTTTATACTATTTATTTTTCCACAGTCTTCTATTTTAACAAGTATGCTTTAAATAGCATATATACAGCATCTGACAAATTACAAAGTGTTTTTAAATAGAGATCTCATTTTTTTCAATTAAATACTCACAAATACCATCTACATGTCATTTGTATCAGTGTTAAGCTATTTCATGTGAATTACTAAAATGAAGAAAAAAAATAACTTTACCTGAATAAGTGTTGCATCATTACATGCTTTCCTGGCATCCTGAAAGATGATTATAATACATTTAAACATAGAAATCTCTGAATAGGATTTAAAATGCTATTTTTCATTGAAAATGTAGACTTACAAATATACCTTTTACTGTACCACATGATCTTTACTTAAAATTCAGTGGTCAGTACATTCACCATCAATTCCAGAACATTTATCATTAAAACAAAAAAACCCTGTGCTTCCCAATTCCCTCATCCCTTGATAATCACTAGTTTACTTTCTATCTCTATGGACTGCCTATTCTGGACATTTTGTATAAATGGAATCCTAGAATATGACCTTTTGTCTGGCTTCTTTCACTTAATGTAGGTTTTCAGGGTACCTCCATATTGTGGTGCATCAGTACTTCATTTCTTTTTATGGCTGAGTAATATTCCACTGTATGGATTTATCCCACTGTTTATCCATTAACTGATGGACATTTACGTTTCCATTTTTTGGTTTTTAATGAATAACGATGCTGTGGACATTCACATACAAGTTGCGTGTACACGTTTTCAATTCTTCTGGGTATATACCTAGGAATGGCAGGTGATACGCTAACTCTAATTTTTTAATCAAATGTCAAAATGTTTTTATCACAGCAGCTGTACCATTTTACATTCCAACCAGGAATGTATTAGGAGCTTTCCAATTTCTTCACATCCTCACCAATACTGTTCTCTTTATTATTATAGACATTTTCATGGTTGTGAAGTAGTAGTATCTTACTATAGTTTTTATTTGCATTTCCCTAATGATTAGTAATGGTGAGCATCTGCACATATGCTCATTGGCCATTTGTAGATCTTTGGACAAATGTCTATTCAAATCCTTTGCCCATTTTTTTTTTAATTTTTTTAACATTTATTTATTATTGAAAGACAGAGTCAGAGCATGAGCAGGGGAGAGGCAGAGAGAGAGGGAGACACAGAATATGAAGCAGGCTCTAGGCTCCGAGCTGTCAGCACAGAGCCCGACACGGGGCTCAAACCCACAAACCGCGAGATCATGACCTGAGACGAAGTCAGACGTTTAACTGACTGAGCCACCCAGGCGTCCCCCCTTTGCCCATTTTTCAATTATGTTATTGTTGAGTTGTAGGAGTTCTTTATATACATTCTGGGTACTAGACCTTTATCAGATATAGGATTTACAACTATTCTACAGAATATAGTATTCTATACTATAAATTATTCTCACATTCTGTAGACTGTCTTTTCATTTTCTTCATTACTGTCCTTACATACAAGTTTTTCATTTTGATGAAGTCTGATTTATCGATTTCTTCCGTTGCTTAGGCTTTCAGTGTCATATTCAACTGCTGCCAGGGGCACCTGGGTGTCTCAGTTGGTTAAACGTCTGACTTTGGCTCAGGTCATGACCTCACGGTTTGTGAGTTCAAGCCCTGCATCAGGCTCTGTGCTGACAGCTCAAAGCCTGGAGCCTGCTTCAGATTCTGTGTCTCCCTCTCTGCCCCTCCTCCACTCATGCACGCTCGCTGTCTCAAAATAAATAACAAAAACATTAAAATTTAAACTATTGCCTAATCCAAGGTCACAAAGATTAACAGCTATGCTTAGTTCTAAGAATTTTATACTTTTAGCGTTTATATTTAGGTACCATTTTCAGTTAATTTTTGTAAATGGTTTGAGGTAGGAGTCCAAATTCATTCTTCTGCATGTGGATACCCAGTTGTTCCAGCACCATCTGTTGGAAAGACTATTCTTTCTCTCTCAAATGGCCTTGTTATCCTCGTTGAAAATCAATCGGCCCTAGATAAATGGGTTCATTTAAGGACTCTCAATTCTATTCCATTGCACAAATATACTTTTGGTTTATGATTAAAAGATTTTAAATTGTATCCCCATGAGTAAAAATGAACTAGGTTGGTTTAATAAGCCCATAGTATCCTGAGTTATATTTATTACTAAGCTTCAGCAAAAAGGTTCAGGGTTCCCTTTTGGTTTGTTCTGGCATTTAGAAGTTGAGGTGATGGGAAGGATATTTATAGCATAACCCAGGTCATTTCAGAAGTATTTTTTAATGTCTACAACACATCTTTAAAATGCTTAGTATCTATATACAGCATACTTGCAATTAGGAATAAAATATTTCAGCTCCAATATGAAGATAGGATACATCAAGAAAATAATTTATGTTAATAAGGAACAGCTGATACTGAGTCACATCTATATTTTTATATTAATAGCAAGGCCCTTCTATGTAAGCAGATGTTTATGCTTAAGCATTATATGATAGCATTTCAAAATGACCTTAAATCTGAAGGAAATTATCAAAAAGAAGATGGTGAAACAGGAATCAATATGACAAAATAACATTTACTAAGCAACAAAATGTTTTCAAAGGAGTTTCCCAACAAATTTAGAGGATTCATATACATGGGAAAATCAGAAGCACAATTCTTCCTACTAGACTTGAAACTGTTTTTTCCTCTCAAAAATTAGGGTAGTATCCTCTTTCAACTGCTTTTCCCTACTGAGCTTAGTCGACTCCTGTGCAAAGAGGCAGCACATGGTATTTGCTGAATAAATGCCCCAAATGGACAACTCGTTCCAGTCAGCCAAGGGGAAAATGCCTGCCTCTGCTTGTAGCAAAGACCAGATGGAACACAGGATCCTTTTAGCTGCCCTTTCAACCTATTTATAACACTTAGAATATCTCTATGTAAGGATGTTCTTAAGCAGTTACACAAACACATGATTTGATTCTCTCATTCGTAGTCAAATTGTGGGCTGAGAAACTTCATTTGGCAAGGAATAATTTAGTCCATTTTCCGACAATGAAAAGAATTTCCAGAAAGGATAGTGATGGCCTGAGCCATGTTCCAAAAATGGTAGAGTCCAAGACTATATTCTAAAAACAGGGTTCTCTGATTTTAAGCTTTATGAAAATCCTTGCTTAGGCTGTCTTTCTTAATTCAGTCATTCAGTAAAAAAAAAAAATCCATTGAACATTGTGTCAGGTACTATTCTGGGCACCACAGTTACAGCAGCAGACAAAAATCCTGGCCCTCCTACAGGGCTTGTAATATTAACAGCACAATTAAACTGCACATGAAAATTACTAAATAGTGCAAATCAGTAAAAATCAAAATGTTGGAATATAAGCATACTACAAATAACAGTTACTTGCCAATCACGCGAAGACTCTATTCACATTCAGAGAACTTACTCTTATGAACACTTATCCATTATCAAACTGAATATAAAATTACTCCAAATAAAGGCTGAAATTCATATTGTCTACCATAATACAAGACATCTTTGTACAAGAGAAAAGCGATATATTTCCCACTCCAAGTAACAAAGGAAAAATCTGTTTTTCTGTTTTTTAATCGGTTTTTAATTTAAAATAAATAATATTGCATAAAATTGCATACATTTCTATTGTGTCATGTGTTTATACCATACTTAAGTATACTGTTAGCTAATATTTCTAGAAGTGAGGGGGAAACCAAGAGGGAAGGTCTTTAAATATAACATGTCATCATTTTGTCACTTTACATACATGTGGTTACTTGAAATCACAGGAGATGATTCAGTGAGCACCTGCACCCATGCAATTGTGTTTGGGAGGCTGGTGAGATATAAAGGGGATTAAGGCACAGAATTCTCCAACCAAGTACAAGTAGCAGAGGCAAATGTGCACAAGGAGCTATATAAAACAAGGCCAGCTGTGATCAGCCCTATAACACAAGTCCAAAGTGCTACAGGAGTAAGGCCTTCCCACTTATTAGTAAGTTCTTTCCATGTCATTCCATTTAATCGTCTCCACCAACCTTTGCTTTACAGCAAAGCGACCAAGCATCAAAGAAGTTAAACTTGCTCAAGGCCACAGAATAATTAAAATGTGAACCCACGCACTTTCTACCATGCCATGAAGCCTTCCAATAAATGGGAGAATAAATCCAACTGGAGGACTCTGGTGAGTCTTTTCAGATGATGGGGACTCAATGAACTGGAGTCATAGGAGCAAAACTGGAGCAAAGATAGCATAATTCTAGGCAAAGGAAACAACTTGTAAAAGAGCGATAAACTGGGAAAGAGCAATGCACGTTCAGAAACTGGCCACCAGAAATATATGGCTACAACACAGGATGTAGAGCAGGATGTTGGTACAGACTACAGAGCTGGGAGGCAGTGCAGCAGTGGTGTTGGGGCACAGGCTCTGGCACCAAAATATACCTGAACTGAATCCTGAATTTGGACTTCAAAAAATCTGGACGAGCAGTTATGTTACCTTGGCAAGTTATTTAATCTCACTGAGGATCAGTTTCCTCAGCTGTAAAACAAAGCAACACCATCTACCTCACAGGGTTGCTATGAGGATTAAGTGAGATCAACATGTGACCATGTGCCTGGCCAATCATTCCAGACAAGGACACCACAAGAAAATTACAGGTCACTATCTCTGATGAACACAGATGTAAAACCTCAATAAAATATTAGCAAACCAAATTCAACAATACATTAAAGCAATCACACACCATAATCAAGTCGGACTTATATCAGGGATGCAAGGATGGCTCAACATCCACAAATCAATGTGACACAGTACATTAACAAAATGAAAGATAAAACCTGTATGATCATCACAGTAGATGAAGAAAAGGCATTTGACAAAATGCAGCATCCATTTATGATAAAAACCCTCAAGAAAGGTGGGTATGAAGGAAATGTACCTCAACATAATAAAGGTCATAAAGGACAAGCTGATAACATCATACTCAACAATGAAAAGCTGAAAGCTTTTCCTCTGACATCAGGAACAAGACAAGGATGCCCACACTTCCCACTTTAATGTTACTGGAAATCCTTGCCGGAGCAATTAGGCAAGAAAAAGGAAATAAAGGCATCCAAATTGGAAAGGAAGAAATAAAGCTGTCACTATCTGCAGATGATCTATTATATATAGGAAACCCTAAAGACTTTACTAATAAACCGTTAGAAATAAATTCAGTAAAGCTGCAACACATACAAAACATACAAGAATCTATTGTGTTCCTATACACATATAATTAACTGTCAGAAAGATATCAAGGGAACAATCCCACTTACAACTGCATCAAAAGGAATAAAATACCTAGGGATAAATTTAACCAAGGAGGTGAAAGACCTGTGTACTGAAAATAGAAAAAATGAAAGAAACTAAAGACACAAATCAATGGAAAGCCATTCTATTCTAGTGGATTGAAGGAATATTGTTAAAATGCCCATACTACTCAAAACAAGCTATAGATGCAATGCAATCCCTATCAAAATTCCACAAAATACATTTTACACAAAAATACAAATAATCCTAAAATCTGTATGGCTATTTAGGGTCTTTTGTGGTTTCAAAGAAAATTTGAGACAAAAGAACAAAACTGGAGGCATCATGCTCTCTGATTTCAAATTACATTACAAAGCCACAGTAACCAAACAGTATGGTATTGGCATAAAAATGAACATATGGATCAATAGAACAGAGAAACCAGGAATATACCCATGCATATGTGGTCAATTTATGACAACGAAAGATGGTCTCTTCAATAGTGTTGGAAAAACTGGAGAGCCCCAAGCAGAAGAATGAAACTGTACCACTATCTTACACCATACACAAAAATAAATTCAAGACGGATTAAACCCTTGAATACCTGAAACCATAAAAGCCCTAGAAGAAAACATAGGTGGTAAGCTCCTTGACATCTGTCTTGGTGATGATTTTTTGGATTGGACACCCAAAGCAATGACAACAAAAGCAAAAATAAACAAGTGGGTCTATATCAAACCAAAAAGCTTCTGCACAGCAAAGGAAACCATCAATAAAATGAAAAAGCAACCTACTGGAAGGGAGAGAATATTTGTAAATCCTGTATCTGATAAGGGGTTAAGATCCAAAACAAAGAACTTGGACAACTCAAAAGCAAAACAATCCAATTTAAAAAAAATGGAAAAATATACCATGCCCATGGATTGAAAGAATACTATTAAAATGTCCATACTACCCAAAGCGATCTACAGATTCAATGCAATCCCCAGGCAAACACTAATAGCATTTTTCACAGAACCACAACAAATTATCCTAAAATCCGTATGGAACCACAAATGACCCTGAATAGCCAAAGCTGAATAGCCAATCTGAGAAAGAACAAAGCTGGAGGTATCACAATTCCAGATTTCAAACCATACTACTAAGCCACAGTAATCAAAACAGTATGGTACTGACACAACAACAGACACACAGATCAACAGAACAGGACAGAGCCCTGAAATAAATGTATGTTTATACGGCCAATTAGTCTATGACAAAGGATGCAATGGGGGGGGGGGGGGGTGACACTCCTTAAATAAATGGAGTTAGGAAAACTGGACATTTACATGCAAAAGAATGAAACTGGACCACTTTACACCACAAACAAAAATAAACTCAAAATGGAGTAAAGACCTAAACGTGAGACCTGAAACCATAAAACACCTTAAAAAACAAAACAAAAGAATAACCAGGGGTGCCTGGGTGGTTCAGTTGGTTAAGCACTCAACTTTGGCTCAGGTCATGGTCTTGTGGTGAGTCTGAGCCCCATGTTTGGCTGTGTGCTGACAGCTCAGAGCCTGGGGCCTGCTTCAGATTCTGTGTCTCCCTGTCTCTTCCCCTCCCCGCCTCGTGCTCGCTCTCGCTCTCTCTCTCTCTCAAACAACACAAAACCTTAGCAACATATTTTTGAATAGGTCTCCTCAGGCAAGGGAAACAAAAGCAAAATAAACTATTGTAACTACACTAAAATAAAAAGCTTTTGCACAGTAAAAGAAACCATCAACAAAACAGTAAGGCAACCTACTAAATAAGAGAAGATATTTGCAAATGATCTGTCCCATAAGGGGTTAATGTCCAAACTATATAAAGAATTGATATAACTCAACACCAGAAAAACACAATCTGATCAAAAAATGGGCAGAGATTCACTACAACGTGGATGGAACCGGAGGGTATTATGCCAAGTAAAATAAGAGAAATACAAATATTATATGTTTTCACTCATATGTGGAATTTGAGAAACTTAACAGAAGACCATGGGGAATGGGAAGGGGAAAAAATAGCTTCAAACAGCGAGGGAGGCAAACTATAAGAGACTCTTAAACAGAACAAACTGAAGGTAATGGGGGATGAACAGAGAAGAGGGGAAAATGGGTTATGGACATTGAGGAGGGCACTTGTTGGGACGAGCACTGGGTGTTGTATGTAAGCGATGAATCATGGGAATCTACTCCCGGAAGCCAAGAGCACACTGTATACTATACACGGATGTTAGCCAACTTGACAATAAATGATCTTAAAAAAAAAAAAGGGCAGCTGACCTGGATAGACATTTTTCCAGAGAAGACATACAAGATGGCCAAAAGACACACAAAAAGGTGCTCAACATAACTAATCATCATGGAAATGCAAATCAAAACCCCCATGAAATATTGCCTCACACCTGTTAGAATGGCAAGTATCAAAAAGACAAGAAATAACAAGCGTTGGCAAGGATATGGAGAAAAGGGAACCCTTGTGCACAGCTGATGGGAATGTGAATTGGTGCAACCACTATGGAAAACAATAGGGAGGTTCCTCAACAAAATTAAAAATAAAATTACCATATGATCCAGCAATTCAACTTCTGGTATTTATCAGAACAAAAATACTAACTCAGAAAGATATATGCACACCCATGTTCATTGCAGCACTATTTACATAGCTAGGACATGGAAACAACCTAAGTGTCCATCAATAAAAGAGTAAATAAAGAAAATGTATGTACATATGCACAGGAATAGTATTCAGCCATTAAAAAAAAAAATCTTGGGCGCCTGGGGCGCTCAATCAGTGAAGCATCCAACTCTTGGTCTCAGGGTCAGGAGTTCAAGCCCTGTGTTGGGCTCTGCACTGGGACTGAAGCTTACTTAAAAGAGAGAAAGAGAGAGAGAGAGAGAGAGATCGATCTTGCCATTTCCAACAACATGAGTAGACCCTGTCGGCATTATGCTAAGTGAAACAAGTCAGACAAAAAACAAATACCATACGATCTCCCTTACATTTAATAAAAATTAAAAAAAAAAAAAGCCAAGTTCATATACAGAGAATAGAATTTTTTAAATGACATAGTTGGTCATGTGACCATGTGCTTAGCCAAGGAGTCAGTCCTGTTCAGCATGTGGAGCAACTGATACCAAGTAGAGATCACTGAGAATTCATTCTGGTGTTGGCAACATCATCTAATTTACAGATTATTCTATGAAGCCTTCGTTCATCATCACAGGCAAAATACATCCCTTCTTTGTTTGGACAGCTTTATTCAAACATCTACACTATCAAACTCAAGAGTTCTTATTCACATCCAAATTCACTTCCTTGAATTCCTGGCAGTAACATTTGGTTATAATTTCAATCCAATCAGAAACAATGTTTTCTTGGCGCATGTTCTTCAGCCACCCGTTTTTCCTGCTCCTTTCCTCTCTTCTCTTGTTAATATCCTTCTATAGATCCTGTGCCTGTTCCTTTCTTCTTACTCTTTCAAACCAGAAGACTTCTTCTGAAACAGCCATTGCAAAAGGTTCAGAGCAGGGGCAGCAGGGTGGAGGGGAGCAGTCAGCAGTGTTCCAAGTTATTAGGGATTCTCCTCACTTCGCGCTGAAGTTCTTCATTCGTATCTGTTTCAGCCTTTGCTTTCCCTGCAAAAAGTAGGCAGCGCCAGGCTACAGCTCAGTCTCTTTCCTCCACCCTGCTCACTAAGAGGCTTCCTAAACATGAAGGAATATAGACACGCCATCGTTTATCTCTGCTCCTTGATACTCCTCTGTCCAGGAAACATCTGTTTCCACTGTTCCCAAGAGGATTACTGGTGTTGTTGCTGAGGAGTGCTCCCCACTTTTCAGAAACCCTTTTTCTGGAGGCTTCTCACACCCTGATGCATCACTCCGTTTGACTCTTGGTGTGAAATCCTAAGTGTCTTTTAATTTTGTTTTAAGATGGAACTTTATTAAGATCTTTGCTGTTTTGAGTTGATTTCCAAGAGTGAAAGATGACAGACATGTCTTTATTATGCCACTAATAATTTTTAATGTTTTTCTGTAATGTTTTAGAGTTTCCTATTTTTCTAGTGTATTACAATTGCAATGTGATAATACCTGCCTCATCATATTGCATCAAAAATTAAACTACAATTCCAGGTATGTAACTAAGAAGAGAATGATGTTTGCCTTTCAGCAGGAATTCCATATATAATATTAACTTCTTAGGGACACAGAGGCCATAGGTTCACAGAGATATTTTTCAGGAATAATTTTTATAGAATACTTCAGAGGTAGGATAAAAACAAATTGACCATTTCAAGCCTTACAGATTTAATATATGTAGACTGATGAAATAGTGAACAAATTTTATTCATTGCTGGTACTGAATAAAAGTGTTAAAATTTTAAAACGAGAAACTTTGTTCTTACCTGGATCTGATTCCGAAGTTGTTCAGCTTCCTGCCTCAACTGTTCCAGTTCACTCATCCTTTAACTTGTTTACCTCAGAAATTAAGAAGTGAAAGCAACTGTCAAAACAAAACAAAAACAGTGACAGAGACTGATTTAGTTGTCCATTTACATATTAATCTACTTTCAGGGGTGCCTGGGTGGCTCAGTTGGTTAAGCTCAGACTCTTGATTTCAGCTCAGGTCATGATCTCAGGGGTTCCTGGGATAAAACTGTTAGCACAGAGCCTCTTGGGATTCTCTCTCTCCCTTTCTCTCTGCCCCTCCCCTGCTAGAGCATGCATACTCTCTCCCAAAATAAATAACTTAAAAAAAAAAAAAGGTAATTATAAAAATAAAAATAAAAAGACTAAATTACAGATCATTAGTACTAGAATACAGACCAGTAAGAAGTACTTTACAATACGTCAGAGGGCACCAATAGTTATCCCCACATACATGTCTAATCAGCACCTCAAAGTTCATACTTCAAAGCTGAACCCCACTCTACCCCCAGGTCTTCCCTGTCTCCATAAATGAAAGTTCAGTCCTTCCAACTGTTTCAGCCAAAAACCTGGGAGCCATCCTTAACTTCTGTTTCTTTCACACCCTATATGTGATCCATCAGCAAAGCATGCCAGTTCTTCCTTCAGAAAAGAATATTTAGGATCTGACCAACTCTGATTACCTCCACCTTGACTACCTCAGTCTAAGCCACCACCATCTAACTTGGTCTCCTTTCTACTGTGGATGACCACTTCCCAATCTATTCTAAATACAGCAACCAAGTGATCCTTTTTTTTTTTTTTTAACATTTATTTATTTTTGAGAGACAGAGCACAAGTGGGGGAGGAGCAGAGATAGGAGACACAGAATCCAAAGCAGGCTCCAGGCTCCGAGCTGTCAGCACAGAGCCAGATGAGAGGCTCGAACTCACGAACCATGAGATCATGACCTGAGCCGAAGTCAGACGCTTAACTGACTGAGCCACCCAGGTGCCCCCCAAGTGATCCTTTAAAACACAAGTCTCCCGGGGTGCCTGGGTGGCTCAGCAGGTTAAGCATCCAACTTCGGCTCAGGTTATAATCTCATGGTTTGTGAGTTCAAGCCCCACATCAGGCTCTGAGAGTGCAGAGCCTGCCTGGGATCCTCTTCTCTCTGCCCCTATCCCATTCTCTCTCAAAACAAACTTTTTAAAAAATCAAAATAAACTTAAAAAAAAAAAAAACCCACAAGTCTCTCTTCTGCTTTAAGTCTTACAATGGTTTTCCATTCCCATTCTGAGGAAAACCTAACTCTCTACCTTAACCTACAAAGCTCTACACAACCTCTCACACACATCTCTCTGACCTTATCAATCACACCATCCCCTCACTCTGCTCCAGCCACTCTGAAGATTTCTTGACGTCCTTTGAACACACTAACTAGGATCTGGCCTCAGTGTTTTTTGCTTTTTGTTTAAGTTTGTTTTTGAGGTAGGGGGGTGGAGGGCAGAGAGAGAGGGAGACAGACTATCCAAAGCAGGCTCTGCACTGTAAGGAAAGAGCCTGATGTGGGGCTCCAACTCATGAACCATGAGACCATGATCTGAGCCAACGTCGGACACTTAACCAACTGAGCCACCCAGGGGCCCCAGCCTCAGTGTCTTTATATTTGCTCTTTCCTGGGTCTGAAATGCTCTTATTCCTGGTATTTTCATTGCTTGCTCTTGGATTTTTGTTCAAACGTTACCCCCTCAGAGGGATCTTTACTGACAGCACATACGTACGCACCTTATCCTATAACATCACTTAACGCTGCCACCCTGCATGTATTTGCTTATTTGTCGTCCATTTCCTCGTGGTAGAATGAAAGCTCCTTTGAGGCAGGAACCTTGTTCGATTTTTTGTCTACATCCCTAGCACGCAAGACACTCCTCCAGTAAATTAAGTTGAAATAGAAAAAATTTTCCTTTATTTATTAAGCTAAGTATTTAGGATGAATCACAGAACCACAAGGCAAGAATATTACTACCTCAGCACAAAACTAGAAGCTGAAAACTGATAGTATTATTTCTCTACCTGTCCTGTTTTTCTCTTCATATTTTTGTTTTTCTTCTTTCTACAAAATAACTTTTTTCTGTTTCTCCAAGCGCAAGATCCAGTTTGTGTTTCCTCAGGTCAAAATTAGAGCCCCAAAAGACTATCCCAACCCCAAACTCCCATAAGAGAGACTCTCCCATAAGAGAAAATTTGTTTCTGGTGTCTACCCTTCCTTCACTTCAACTGTAGTATAAGTATCTGTTTATTTTTCAGGGTTAATTTTAAGTTTATTTTGTCAAACTAACAAAGTAATCTATTGGGATTGACTGGAATGGCATTAAACTGTAAATACATTTGAGAAGAGCTGACATCCTTCTAATATTCCATTTCCAATTTACTTTTGTAATATACTTCTCCATTATCTAAATTTTCAGCAAATTTGGGTAACTTTCTTTGTAAGTCTTAACCATTTCATGACAAAGTCCTACCGTTTAATAATTTAGTATGTTCCTCAGAGACTACCAGACTGACTGGATTACAGCCAATCTGGAATATCATTCTGCCTAACTGAAGGTAAGTAGCATTCACAGGTTCTTTAAATTCACAACCTTAACTGCCCGTGCTGGATCATACCGAAGATATCGCTGGCCCCCAAATCCTAAAAACTCTGGTTCCGATGCTTCTTCATTTCCTGAGTTCCAGAAACTCCTAAGCAAGTAAAACTGGTGTAAATCTTGCTTACTGAGTTGCTAATGTACTCAAAAGGAGTACCAAGGAGCTCTAACAGATCTCATTAGTTACAGGGTATTCAAAGCCACTTTTTACCCACTCACTACTGCCTTTCCACCCAAAGCCACCCACACACAAATGACCCTTTACAGAAGAGCTTATCTCCAACTGTAAACACAAAGAGTTAGGGGTCCCCAGAAAAAGACCAACAGACATAGCTTTTTTAAAAAGTCATTTGAGGCCCCCAGACATCTCAGGAAAGAATGGGAGAACAGCCACTATCAGGCCAGGTGACCCGACCCACATTCTAGAGTTAACTTTGCAAGATCTACACCCCTTTGAGCACTCAGATATCAGTCCAACTGGAGCCAGAGAACTGATAGAAGCAGAGGTCAGCACTACCGTTCCTTGTGACTTTGACCTGGACCTAGTTACCTTAAGATGACATTTGCCCCAACTCCATGCTGTATTTCCCATTGCCTAAACCCCTTCATGAATATGTACTCACCCTCAGCTTAAAATGTCCTCAATTTTGTCAGTCAGGGAGACACTGCTTTGGGGAAGAAACAAACAAAGGTATTCTCCTTTACTTATGACAAGTAAAACCCTTCCTTTTCCTGTTCTTTGGTTGTGTGTTTTGGCTCAACATTCATCAAGAGGCAAATCCAGTTTCAGGTAACAAGGCTAGTAGCATGTGGCAAGGGCTACTCAGAACACACTATGGTATGTACCAAATGAATGAGATTTTCTAGCCTGGGTGTCCAAAAGGATGGAGGTACCATGAACAGGAATGACAAAAAGCAGTTCCCTCATCACCACCACTCTGTGGATGGGTTACTTTTGGGAGAGGCCATGGTCCCTGGACGTCCCTACACATTTCTCCTGGGTGAGCCAAAATGTAAGGCCCTAGTCACTTTCAATTGGGCCATTTCTCAGGGATGTATTCGGGGCGAGCAACCTTGAGGGATGACACAATGTCTCCTCAACCCCAAGACACAGCAGGCTTGCTTCCACCTAACTGTAAAATCAGTCAATTCCGCAAGCTCAGTGTTTCTGGGCTGTGACACAAACCCCACTGTATGTGTGGCATCCATCTACCCCCACCTGTGTTAACCTCATAGAAACTGAAGAGCATGGGGAAATTAACACAAACCAACACCAGGATATGCTACTTGCTGTGCTGTGAGTAAGGTGGTCCTTGGTCTCTGACCAAGGAGTCTGTGGTCAGCTAGCATCCATGAAACAGGAATAGGCTAACTGACCGTCCTGCAAGTACTTAAAATCCCAGACACTTTCAAGTCCTTGACTCCTCGAAGGAGAAGTTCATAAGAGAGATAAGGAGTCCAGTGTGAAACACAGTGAGTTTGTGGTACCTCTTGAGATATATTGACATACAATATTATGTAGTTACTGTAGAAGTTTTAAAGAATGTGATTTCTACATTGCAATATGATTACCAAGGAGTTAACTACCCTATCACACAATTACCATCTTTTCTTTGTAAAGACAACATGTGAGATCGAGACTCTTAGCAACTTTGAAGTATATGACACAGTGCAGTTGACTGTAGTCACTAGGCTGTGCATTAGACCCCCAGAGCTTATTCATCTGCTACTTGCAAACTGCATTTTCCTCCTTATACGGATTAGGTTCCAGATCCAGCACTTGATCAACAATCTTGCCAGCACCCTAGTTTCCCCACCCTTTTATTCTGTCATACTCAACAGACAAAAATCACAACCTTCATAAACCCAACTACCTACTTTCTTTCAGCCAGTACTGAAGTGACCAAACATTGATCGAAAAAGTCAAACGGCATATTAGTGACACTACAAATTCATTTTACCCATCTCAAATGGGCCCTCAAAACCACCCAACAGCCTATGCAGCTTTTTATCACTTCCACTCTTACTATCAACTATTTCAGTTCCTTTGAACTCTTTAAGCTTTTGACCTTTCATACCCCCTCTTGCAGATGACTGCCTTCTACATCACAGAGAAAGCAAAAGCCATCAGACATGAACTCTTTCAATTTTCTACTACTAAATATATAAAACCACACAAACATAACTGACTCATCACATTCTCTTTCCCCTCTATTAAGACAGAGCAACTGACTTTTCGGTCATTTGGTCCAATTCTTCCACCTATGATTTAAATCCTATCTATCATCTTTTCAGTAATGTTACACTTCTGATGATCTCTTCTAGAATATTCATGCTCTCATTTTTCCTCCGTTGTTTTAGTCTTCTAGGATGATTTTCAAACACAGAAAAAGGTAAAGATATTAGTTATAATGGACACCCATAATACCCACCACGTGATTTACAAGTTGCTAATATTGTTATATTTACTTTACCTTATTTTTGCTGAAGTATTACAAACATCAAGACATTTCACTCTGAAATACATCAGCATAGATCTCCAAAAATATTAGGACATTTTTCTATTTAACCATAATAACTTTAAACAATCTACCAAAATTAATAGTAATTAATTAGGAGCTAATATCTAGTCCTTTCAAATCTCCCCAATTATTCCACCACTATCTTACATCTGATTTATTCAAAATAGGATCCAACTAAGGACTATGTAGTACATTTGGCTACATCTCAAGTCTCTCCCATCTAAAAGTATCCACCACCTGCTTTCTTTTTTTCCCCTAGAATACTTACTGGAGAGAATGAGCCACTGTCCTATACAGTGACTCACATTCTGTTTACTTCCTTATGTTATTGTTGAACTTGTTTCTCTATCCTCTATCCTGCCAATCGACTGGAAGTTAGAGCTACATGCTAGATGATACTCAAGTTCAATGTGTCTGGCAGGAATACTTCCAGGTAACACTGCAGACTTCATATTATATCAGAATGAACTTAATGAAAGCTAAGATTATATTTAGGCGTTAACAGCTTAGTTTATTGTAAAGTTGTAATTCCTCACTTTTACCTAGCAAACCGCCACCTGTGGGTAACCTTTCACTTTCAATTGGATCCTTTCTATCAGGGTTAAACATGCCCAAGTCTCTCCCTTAAAAAAAAAGGGGGGGGGGGGAGGGAGGAGAGAAAGACAAAACACCTTGATTGACATTTCACTATCACTCATACTCCTCTTCCTGTCCTTCATTATGAACTCTCAAAGAGAGCTGCCTATACATAACCCCATTTCTTCACAGGAAATATAAATTCTCCAGCCTCACTCATGCCCAGCCAACTTCAGGTAAGATTAAGCAGTCATCATGGAAAAGGCAGGGGCAGTTATAAGGCAAGGGACTGTATTGGAAAGGTTTCTAAGAGGCAAAATCAGAGTCCTTGTGATGTTTGTACCAAATGAAAGCTAGCAGAATATGCCACCCCAAATATGGCCTAAGGATGTGGCATAGGATTATTCTCAGAAACAGCAAACTAAGGAGAAACTGAAAACAAAAGAGAAGTCACCCCTCTGAAATGGAAATGTACATTTATAAAGAAAATTTCCATTTGTAAGGGTGTCTCCCTCTCCTACTAGGAAGAAAAAGAGGACTCTATCACCAGAAAATCTTAACCAACGGAGGACACACCAGCTTAAATCTGCACAACAAATCTTACCCTTGTTTACCCTTGCTTTTCCTGATAACCTCCAGGATTCGGCCCCTCCCCATCCACTCCACCGGTACTCTTGGTACACTTTCTTTGGTCGGTAGCTGAAGATGGTATTTAAGCTGGTGCCTTGGGCTATCTAAGGGAGTTTTTCCCTGGGAATCTCCCTCGTATACCAGAGAAATACGTGTTCACAAACTTGTTTTTCTCATTTATCTTTTACTGCAGGGGGTCTCGGTCAAGAACTCAGAAGGGTAAAGGGAAAATTATTCTTCCTCCCCTACAGAGAGGACCATAAATTTTTTCTGGATGCCTAAAAAGAAATGTTCAAGTTGCCTTCCCCCCTCTTCCACATCTGCTGCTAAAAGGAGGAACTAATTTTTCACTCTTTGTTTTTTTAACATTTTTATTTATTTTTGAGAGAGAGACAGAGACAGAGACAGTGCGAGTGGGGGAGGGGCAGAGACCGAATCGGAAGCAGGCTCCAGGCTCTGAGCTGTCAGCACTGAGCCCGATGCAGGCTTGAACCCACCACCTGAGCCGAAGTGGGATGCCTAACCACTGAGCCACCCAGGTGCCCCATAATTTTTCACTCTTTAAAGCCAACTTATTAGTTCTGTCACTAAGGAGAAAGGATTATTTTGATTACACAAGCTTTCTGTTGATCTTTTCTTCTCACATGACAATTGCTGGATTCCTGAGAATACCAATAAAGAGAAGATCTAGCATAAACTAGATTATAAACTACTTCCATACAAGCCTAGAGGCTGACTGGGGTTAAAAATGAATCAATAAGACACCCCCCAAATCCTACTACATTATGTTTTGAAAGGCTAAAGGACAACCTAAGTGGTCGGTCTGTGTATTGATTATGGCTATAAAAGTTCTGAATTCTTGAGAACAATACTGTTGCATCAGGTACAATTTAGTAAGTAGCTCCCTCAAACTATAGATCTAAAGCCAAGTAAGTCTTCAAGGGCACATATTTGACTATAACAACAGAGTCATCCAACCGCTTGCTGGCCCTCCTGCAGTTACTTTACAGCCACGGTTAATAACAAATCAAGGAAATGGCAAAATTTTTTTTTAATTGTGAATTCAACCTGAGGGTTGGGGGAAGGGGATATGAAAAGTAATGGCAGAGGAAAGAAAACCAGTAAAATAAAACAGTCACACACCACTAAAGAAATTCTCCACTGGGATGGCCAGGCCAACTGCCACATAAATTAACTCCAAATCTTCCTTAAAGTTTAAAGTAATCAAGAATCCAACCTGAGAAGTAAACCAAAACATACTCTTTCACTGATCAGACCTTACATGAATTAATGACCAAAAAATGGAAGTGATTACAGACAGAAATTAAGGTTTTCATCTACGCTGGTCATGTGCCTAACAGAAAACCGAGTAGGACTTCTGAGGACTCAGATGTAGTGAACAGCTCCAAAGCTGAAGGCAGAGACAACAATTATGCTACATTTTCTTTTTGGAGATAGAGTAGGGGAGAGGTGGAGAGAGACAGACAGACAGACTCCGCAGTGTCACCACAGAGCCAGAGCCCGATGGCAGGCTCAGACTCACGAACTGAACCGTGAGATCACGACGTGAGCCAAAGTCTGACGCGTAACCGACTAAGCCACCCAGGCGCCTCTATGCTGTTTTTTAAAGCTTCTAACATATGAGAGCAGAATCAACCTCCAGGCTTACTGCATAGCCCAACGGTCTGCGGCACACCACCACTACCCACAACACAACTGTTGACAATAATTCTTACAATGATCCATGCATACAAGAAGGCTGAGAAGAGGAGAAAAGGTCAGCTAGAAGGGTTAGCATCTTCTGTTGTGTAAGGACAGTGTATTCATGATGAGAAGAGTTTCTCTTCTACGGAGGAGGGGGGCAGGAGGAGAGGGGGAACAAAGCCACAGATAGGGAAAAGATAATTACAAGCTAAAATTAAGATAAAGGATTAGCATCTGGAGTTTAAAGGCAATTCTCCAAACTAAGAACAAAAGATCAATGATCCAATGGAAAAATGTACAAAGATACGAATCAGCAAATCACAACAGGAAAAACTGTGGAAGCCAATATACAAATGAAAAGATATTCAACCTCAGTAATCAGGGCAATGCATATAAAAAACTATTTCATATCCATCAGATTGATAAAATTTTATCTCAACCCAGAATTGGCAAGGTTGGGGGAAAATGCTAACTCAATTCAGGTGGGAAAACTCTCAGGGAGCAATTTGGCCAATATCTAGCAAAGGTGATGTCTATCTTTCAATCTGACCATTCCATTTCTGAGGGCACCTGGCTAGCTCAGTTGGTAGAATATGCCACTCCTGATCTGGAGTGGTGAGTTCGAGCCCCACACTGGGTATGGAGTTTACTTAAAGGAAAAAAAAAAAAAAGATTTAATTCCATTTCTGGGTATAGAAGCCCTAAAAGAAACTCAAGTACATGTGCTCATGTTGCTCAAGAGTTGGGTTCATACAGTACTACTGGTAATAGCAATAAACTAAAACACTAATGCCAACCAACAGGAGAATGGATAATTATAGTGTTTTTATGTTGAATTCTATTGCAATGAAAACAAATGAACTACAGTTGTATACAATATAGATTAATCTGAACAGTATCATGGGGGTAGGGGGAAGCAAGTTCCAGAAGACACATGCCAGCATTATACTTTTTATAAAACTCAAAAACAACTAAAACTAAGAAATACATTGTTTAGGAATGCATACATATGTAATAAAAGTTTTTCAAGGTAATGATAAAACAGTACAAGGGAGAAGCACACAAGTACAGCAGTTACAAGTGATTGTTAATTTTTGAATTCCTGATTTGGGTATTTGCTTTACAGGTATTTATGTTTATCAATAAGCAACCAAATTTAAATATATAAAAGTAAGTCACACATGGATCCACAATAAATATTTTATAGTTAATCGAACTCTTGCACTAATTAAACAAGGAGGCTATTAGACTGAGGTGGTTCTAATACAGTAGAATACTATGTAAGCAAACCAAAACTAAGCCTGTAATTGTCTCAAGGTTAAGTCAAAACCTAAGGACAACCAATCGCAGCCAACTAGGCCTTCCAAAGAAGGAAACCACAGAAGCTAATCAACTATTCAAATAATTTTGTTTTGCTTCCAGCTCTATAAAAATCTTGCCCTACCACTGCCCAAACTAAATCGATTTTTGCTTTAAAAAAGTCTTAAGGGGTGCCTGGGTGGCACAGTCGGTTGAGCGTCCGACTTCAGCCAGGTCACGATCTCACGGTCCGTGAGTTCGAGCCCCGCATCAGGCTCTGGGCTGATGGCTCGGAGCCTGGAGCCTGTTTCCGATGCTGTGTCTCCCTCTCTCTCTGCCCCTCCCCCGTTCATGCTCTGTCTCTCTCTGTTCCAAAAATAAATAAAAACGTTGAAAAAGAAAAAAAAATTTAAAAAAAGTCTTAAAATATTTAATATACCTCAGTTTATCTTTTAACATACCTCAAGTCCAATGGCAACCATAGTATAAGTGGAATGACATAAAGACAAAAAGAGGGGCACGTGGCTGGCTCAGTCATAAAAGTGTGTGACTCTTGATCAGGGTCATGAGTTTGAGCCCCATATGGGGCATAGAGCTTACCTAATTTTTTTTTTTTTTAAGCCAAAGATAAACTGAGGCTCAGACAGGTTAAATAACTTGCTTATTAAGATTAGAGGCACAGTTGGGAACTGAATCCAAGCATAGAACCCAGGATCTCAACTACCCTACCACACTGCCTCTTTTCAAAGGGCATCTCATTAGACTTCTCTGCTGAATATGACTGATGACACTCCCTTTTTATGCACTTTACTACTACGGCTTGCATCACCCCAACTTCCTAGATCCTCCTTATACTTCACTCACTATTCTTTTTCTGTCTTTTTGTGGACTCCTTCCACCCCCATTCACCTTCTTCAATACTTTGGTTTCCCAGGGTCTAGGTTTAGCCAACTGGTCAAGAAATTTCCCTCCTGGGAGGAAGGAAAGATAGAGGAATATGAGATAATCTATGAGCCAACTACATTCCTTTACAAAACAAACAACACAACACACACACACACACACACACACACACACACACAAGAACAAAACACACAAACAAAAAACATCAGAAGGGTAGAATGTAATTCTCAATTTCACCAATGGGGATTTTTTTACGCTAGGTCACACTGGAGCTATTCATTACAATCTCTGAAGTAGTACTGAAACTGCAGACTAAAGCAATTTTAAACTAATAATTCAATCGAAATTAGTTTAATATAAGCACAGTGTCTTTCAGTTACCATAACTTCTTGACCAAGTTCTTTTCAACATGAACAACGGATTCATTTAACACAACTGAAATTATTATATAGTGAGAGCATTGTATGCTGAGAAGAAAGCAGCATATTGGTTATCTTTTTAAAAGTTCAGCTGTGCCAGTTACACATACTCAAAAAATACCAATGAGTCACTGTATCCAAGCCAATCTATTAAATAAATCGAAAAAAAATACAGTTGTATAATTCAAACAACCTTCCCTCTCCACTTCTTAAAATGTCCACAGAATTTTTACTAAAGCAAGGCATTATGTAGCCTGTACAATTATATTGCTACGCTGGTGAACAACCATCTTCATCTCTAGGAGACAAGGAAATATGAGTATTTTTTAGCTACTAATATTTTTCATACTAAACATGAAAGCTCATAAGGCATGAAAGAATATTTTAAATTGTACTTAAATTTAAGCATAAAAATACTTTTGCTTACTATATCTATTCGTCAGAAAAATTCAAGGCTGCTATTATAATTCTCTAATGTTCTACTTTTCTCTTTGTAGCCTTTATAATTCCTATACTTTGTAAAGCTAAAAAACAACTACAACAACAAAACCCAACCCTAAACCCATAATCAATTAGGTAAGGTATTCAAAGCTTTTATGATCATTCTTACCATGGAATTTAAAAACACACTTGCAGGGCACCTGGGTGGCTTAGTTGGGTAAGCGGACCACTCTTGATTTGGCTCAGGTCATGATCTTGTGGTTCATGAGTTCAAGCCCTGCTTCAACCTCTGCACTGACAGTGCGGAGCCCGTTTGGGATTCTGTCTCTCCCTCTCTCTGCCCCTCGCTCTCTCAAAATAAAAAACAACAACAACAAAACATACTTACCTATCCACCCCAAGTATTCCAAATACAGATCTTCCCATGTGGCTTTTACAAGAAGTTAGCCAAAAACCTGGAGCTGCATGGGGCAAATGGATGGATACAACAGAAAAACTGAAGTGAGAGCTAACGTTAGAGCTGCTGAAACTGTAGCACGGGCATCAAGGTTTTGTTTTGTTTTGTTTTTTTGCTAGCAAATTTCTCATCACGATTAAGTGCCCCCAAAGTAAAAAATTCCACCTCTTGAGAACTGAAGGCGGTCTGTTTTGTCTATGTTCCAGAAAATAAGATGCCACTCTTCAGTCTGTTTCCCTTCACCTAACGGTATGTTGTGGCACAGCTCCTTCTTTCACCAAACGTTTACTGAATGCCTATCATGTACAATGAGTACACATGAGTAGGACAGTTCCCCAGTTCACAGTTAAGCAGGAAAAAGACATTTATGCGCATGCTTACATGGGTCCGTAACCCATTACCCTAAGCTGAAGCATCAGGTGTTTCAGATTTGGAAGTTTTCAGATTTTAAAAAGGTGTGTCCATATACTGCATAACATACCAATGGGACTCTGAGGCAGCGCCCCAGATAATCAAGGAGTATTTCTGCAACAAAACAAACACATTCACAGGGCGCCTGGGTGGCTCTGACGGTTAAGTGTACAACTTCAGCTCAGGTCATGATCTCACAGTTTGTGAGTTTGAGCCCCATGTCTGGCTCTGCACTGACAGCTCAGAGCCAGGAGCCTGCTTCAGATTCTGTGTCTCCCTCTCCCTCTCTCTCTGCCCCATCCCGCTCATGCTCTGTCTCTCGCTCTCAAAAAATAAATAAAACATTTTTAAAAATTAAAAAAAAAATAAGCACACTCACAACTAGGGGGGAAAAATAGACTAGCAAGTTTCATGTTCAGGCCATGTTGTGGCACAAAATGAGTCCAAATCACATAAAATTTTGCCACTAAACAATTTATGAAAAAACAAAACAAAGAAACACTGCAGTTTTCAAAGCATTTTGGATCTCCAAATTATGGATAAGAGACTACTGACCTATAGTATATAAGAGGAAGATTACCTGGCACAAAGTTAGGACAACCCCAGAACTGAGGAGTTAGTAGGAGTTAGCCAACCAAGAGATGGCATTTACTGAGCACTATGTGCCATGCACTGTTCAAAACTCTTCATAGTAACTCATTTGAGCACTTCAAATTGACCTCAGTAGGTAGCGGTTAATATCATCCCCATCCTACAGATGAGGAAACTACATGTTATAGAGGTTACGGTGCTTACCCAAGTTCATACAACCTAATAGAGCTTGCTGACTCACTCACATTATACTTACTGTGTGATCCCAGAAATTGCTTAACAGCTCTGAGTCTCGATTTCCTCTTCGGTACAGTGGAGATACCCCATGGGATTGTTTTGGGAATTAAATATACACATTCACAAAATGCCCTTGGATATTTAAATAAGGGCTAATTTGCCCAGCAAGGGAAATATACAAAGACACTCTAACCAGAAACACTACCCAGGCCCATATCTTTATCTGGATCAACAGATATAACACAAAATACTTGAAACAAAAGAGAAAAATACAATTATTACCAGAAAGAATTTTTGTCATGGGCTCAGCATCTCAGTTATGCTGCAACATAACCACTTTGTTCTCTCTGTAACTCCTTGAGAAGCACTGAAGATTCCTCCCTGGAAACTCTATTCTCTATATAGTCTCTATAGTCTAGAGACTATATTCTTCTGTCTGCCAGGAGAAAACATTATCCCTATCCCCTACTATATACACCAAGACACTCTAATGAGTGTGGAGGAGAGAAAAAAGCTTCAAGGTGGGAAACAGGGTAAGAGAGAAAACATCCATTCACATGAAGGCCTTTCTCAAACTACACTCACCTTGTGAAGACATCAATTCCTGGCACACCCCAGCACACTGCCTACCCCCACCCTAATGCCTTGATTCTTAGACTGAAGCTGTTAATGTTATATATACCTTTCAGGTGCGTGAGGGAAGAAACGTGGTTAATAACCACTAATTAACTAAATAGCCTAAGCCGTGGTTCTCAAAGTGTGGGGACCAGAAGCATCAGCAGCACTGGGGAACTTGCTAGAAACACAAATTTTTAGGCCCTTTCCCACTCTGAGGGTGGAGCTTGGTGTTCAGTGCTCAACAAGCACTCCAGGTGTTTCTGGTGCCTCCTAGAGCTTGAGAGCCACAAGTTTGAACTCTTGTTTACCTAGGAAACAAATCTAAAACCATTTGATTGGATGAAAGTTCAAGAATGTGTTTGTTCATGCATTAAGAAGTTCCTAAAAATGCTAAATGGCATTTATACTATCTTCCTGGTCAAACAAAACATCTAAATGCTTTAAAAAAATATATTTGTTGGAATACATAATTATAGAAAAAAATCATTCCCATTCTTATCAGTTTTTTTTTCAACGTTTATTTATTTTTGGGACAGAGACAGAGCATGAATGGGGGAGGGGCAGAGAGAGAGGAAGACACAGAATCGGAAACAGGCTCCAGGCTCTGAGCCATCAGCCCAGAGCCCGACGTGGGGCTCGAACTCACGGACCGTGAGATCGTGACCTGGCTGAAGTCGGACGCTTAACCAACTGCGCCACCCAGGCGCCCCTCTTATCAGTTTTTAAATAAAGCAGGCTTATTTCCCATATCTGAATGGTGAAAATTTTTTGAATTTTTTTTTTCTGAGGAATGGCTTAAGAATGGGAAGAGAGAAAAAAGAGAGACAAGGTCCCATATAAATTTCCTATTTTTCAAATACAACTTAACCATGCCTTTACAAAGAAATCGTTAACGATTCCTTGATGTATTTCAGGTGTTAGCTTCCCTTTCCTCAAGGGAAATAATGTATCTAGCAATAACCTGATTTTTTTTTTATTTTGGCAGCCACTGCCTTCTTTAAAACAATCCACCTGTAGTTGGTCTTGCTTTACTCTTTAAGAAATAGAAGAATGAAATAAACTCAAGAGTTGGAAGGATGGCTTAGGAACCAGCTATCTTCTATCAGGAAATACCCATAACACCTGAAAAAAGAGATACTTGAAAAGTTTTTATTTTTTTTATTTATTTTTTTTTAATTTTTCTTTAACGTTTATTTATTTTTGAGACAGAGAGAGACAGAGCATGAGTGGGGGAGGGTCACAGAGAGAGGGAGACACAGAATCTGAAACAGGCTCCAGGCTCCGAGCTGTCAGCACAGAGCCCGACGCGGGGCTTGAACCCACGGACCGTGAGATCATGACCTGAGCCGAAGTTGGACGCTTAACCGACCAAGCCACCCAGGTACCCCGAAAAGTTTTTAATCTTCGTTAAAGTAACAAAGTATGTGAAAAAGACCCCGTGTTTCATGTACCTCTGGAATTAATTTAAAAAGGGCCTTAGATGCTCAAATGCCAAACGAAGCTTTTATGGCTTTTTGTTTGTTTGTTTGTTTTAAGAACTTGTGATTAAATTTTCTTAAGTCACAACAAGACCAGGCCACACCTAGTCATAAATCAATCAACAAGAAAACAAATTCTTCATCCAAGTTATCATAAACAGATGCACTGAGGTGAACACTTTGGATAAGAATCAGGGGGTCTGTCATTGAACAGGATTTGTCATCTTGGTAGAAATCTAAACTGAAGTAGTAAATTCTATGACCCAATAAAATGTCATGAATAAAAGGAAAAAAAATGGATAGGAATTCATGGAATTAAAAACAGACTTTGTTTCATTCCCATACATTTTTACATTTGTGTTATAAATTAAATACGTGTGACACCTGTAGTGTTTTAGACTATTTGCCATTTATAAAAGCTGAGTGTTTAATCATAAATTCCTTGGGTTTAATTTTTAAATTACAAATTATACAAAGTATCCTTTAAATCAAGGAAAAGGGAAGGAGTCTTTGAGACAAAGGTAGTAACAAAGCTTATAATAATATCAGCTATTACATGAAAACCTAATGTAGAGTGTATATTTTAAATATAGAGTGGATATTTTTCCATTCTTTTAGTGTATCCTACATTCATATACAGAAAGAAAATGGAAGCTTTAAGTGAATAAGTTTAGCTTTTTTCCAGTCAACATTTGGGGAAAACCTTTCAAAAGGTTTTTCTTCCTGCATTATTCCTATTATTTTTAGCTATAATTCTAAAACACGTAAGAAATGAACACTGTCCCGACCTACTGTCAATCCAACTCATGTGATTCATTCTTCTACTCAAGAAACATGTATTTAACACCTACTTACATTAGGTACAGGCACTGACCCACCGCAATCAGAAAAGTTCATCTTCTCATGAGAAAGGTAAGTAATAATCATTATATTAGGATGTAAGGGTGGAAACAGCACATATTTAGGATGTTATGTCACCAAAATTGAATGTTTCCTGAGAATATGGCTGAACTCACCACACTAAGTTCCCTTAAACTGAAACCGTTTTTAGTATGCTTATATTTTTAGCTGTGCTACCTCTTAAAGCAACAAGTTCTATAAATTCACTGGCAGCTATGTAAAATGGCAGGGAATTTCCTTTTACTTAGTCTAAAAGGACTTCTCTAAGTCCTACCATTTCTAAGTTGAGACGCCTCTGGTTTTAATATTTTTAAGATTCTGAACCAAACATTAGGAAAATAAATTATGTAAATCATAACTTTTTCAGACTATCTTTTCTCTTATGACTTCACTCAAGTATTATTACCTCTTGGATTTTTTTTATAGGACCATGTATGGTTCATCTCCGTATCACTACATCACACAGTCTTAGACCAGAAACCCCTTATATTTACCAGAATTGGTTATGTATTACTCTTGGTTATATCTAAAAAATGTTTAAATGAATCCTACCACTAAAGGATGAAAATATGACAACTGTGGGGGCACCTGGGTGGCTCAGTCTGTTGAACATCTGACTCTTGATTTCAGCTCAGGTCATGATCCCCGGGCCATGGGATAGAGCCCCATGTTGGGCTCAGTGCTAAGCATGGAACCTGCTTGAGATTCTCTCTCCCCCTCTGCCCCTCCCCTGCACAGTGGCCCGTGCAGGCTCTTTCTCTATCCCTCTAAAAATAATAAAAAAACTTTGACTGACTTTGCAAATCAAATTGATTTAAAATAAATATGACAACTGCGGCGATCAGCATTTCATCCAACAAATGTAAGTGCCCAACAGGCATCATGATCTAGCTTATTTGCTAATTTGGCTTCACAGGACAAAATGTGATGTGCAACTAACATATTCATGGAAAGATAGCTATAATTCTATGTGTTCACAGCTTTAGTAAAAGTAAAATATGTTTTTTAAAAAAGCAAAATTAGGGGCACCTGGGTGGCTCAGTGGGTTGAGTGTCCAACTTCAGTTCAGGTTACTATCTTGCATTTCACAGGTTCAAGCCCCACATTAGGCTCTGTGCTGACAGCTCAGCCTGGAGCCTGCTTCGGATTCTGTGTCTCCCTCTCTCTGCCCCTCCCCCATTTGCACTCTGTCCCCCTCTCTCTTAAATATAAGTAAACATTAAAAAAAAATTTTAAACTGGGGCACCTGGGTGGCTCAGTCGGTTAAGCATCCAACTTCAGCCCAGGTCATGATCTCATGGTTCATGAGTTCGAGCCTCGCATCAGGCTCTGTGCTGACAGCTTGGAGCCTGGAGCCTGCTTCAGATTCTGTGTCTCCCTCTCTCTCTCTGCCCCTCCCCAGTGCATGCTCTCACTCGTCTGTCAAAAATAAATAAACTTAATTAAAAAAAAATTTTTTGATAAAAAATTAAAAAGTAAAATTATCTTAAAGTTACCAATAAGTGGAAATAGAGTACAACACTCAATGTCTTTCTTTCAGTACAGTTGTCATTCTTTCTAACACAAAGCCATAATGCCTAGACACAAAGTAAAACTTTTTTTTTAATAATTAAAAAGCAAATACACCTATGTGGTATTGGTCTGAGAGGAACAGATATCCACGAATGCTACTTCAGGATAACACTTTATTTACAAAAACATCATATGATTGCTTTCCTGGGTTTAGACTAACAGCTAATAACCCACACTAGCTATTCGTGATTCCACTCCATCCTCAACTCCCTCCAGGACCACTAATGTTCTCAAAATCCATCAATACATCTTATCTCTCCCAAGCGGCTTGAACAGTGTTTCTTTTTTTTTTTTTTTTTTTTACATTTAGACACATTTAGTTTTATTCTATTGCTCTGATTCTCCTACTGATGTTTTCATCCTGCAACACTCACTATCACATATACCAATATAGCTCACTCTTCAGCAGCATTAAGGAAACACGCATTACTCCTGATGTTTCATCATCCCTTCACAACATGTCTCACCATCATCTCTAAAAACTTTACAAGGATTGTTTCCTCACTGAAAGTTAGCACAAAACCATGGGTGAAATTTACGTATGAACATGTCTCCCCTTCTTTATATCCTAAGTCACAGAGGAGTATTTCTCTGTTTTTAAGTATTTTTCCCCAAAAGCTTCCCTAGTGGCACATTAATTAATGAAATAATGAAATCCCTTGTTGATAAATTTTAGTTCCCATAAAGATTAACATATAACCATAAAAATTAATATCTAAGGTTTAACAATTTTAAATATCAACTGTTTTTGCTTTTCATATCATGGACACAACACCACATTTTTTTTTAAATATTTACTTATTTAAGTAATCTCTACATCCAATGAGAGGCTCGAACTCACAACCCCAACATCAAGAATCACATGCTCTTCCAACTGAGCCAGTCAGGCACTCCAAGACCACATTTTCTCAAAAATTTTATTCCTTCCCCCACAACAGCTTCCCCAGAGACCCAATTCATAAGTAATGCACATAATGAAGATCCCTTGTTGATGAATTTCAATTTCAATGTCTACCATGTTTCCATTAAGCACATAATTTAATTTACAGAAGTCTAGCAAATAAAAAATGTTTAAATTACTTCCTTATAAAAACCTGGTCACTATAAGCCTTGTTAACTATCCTCCATACAATGTATAATCTACGCCAGTTAGACAACAAAGTCTCATTCTGCTTAAGCTGCATTACTGGATTTTTAATTTCACATAACCAAATAGTTAAGGCCCAATTTTCATTCGTTAAGCAATTCCAGGGTAATGGTGTGTAGGTGGGGAACTCATAAAAATTGAAGGGGAAAAAATGAGTCAAGCCATTGCTAAATGTTACCATAACAAAAGTATCAGAAATTCTTATACACAAGCCAAGAGACAAATAGCTCTTTGAGCACAGGAACCACTGTCTTCATCTTTGTCTATTCCAAAGTAGTGTTCTCATTCTATGTGGTACAGATTCTATCAATTTCTCCATAGCTAAAAAACTAGATGATGAAGAAGAAACAGTAAGACTTCTAAAAACACAGTATTTCTGAATAAGTAAGAATGAATGTTTAAGGACAGTCACTATCCAATTGTTTATATAACAAAAAATTGCAAAAAAAATTACAAACATAAAACAGCAAAGCAGATGTGGCATAACCATATGATGAAATACTATGTAGCTGTTTAAGATGAGAACATCAGAGCTCTAAATACTTGCAAAGATGCCAGTACTAACGACACCCCTGAACAAATGCTCCCTTCTGGGGTTCCAACCGTAAGATAAGCGTTTCAGTGGGTGTTTGCCCTTAATATATTGAGTTAATATGTTAAGTTTCCTTGGTAAAAACTATACAGCCCAGGAAACAACCCTGCAAAGCCAAAATGGGGAAGGGGGCAGTAATTTAAGCTGTGTATTGCCTTAAATATTAAAGATGGACATTAAGAGAAACTTTAAATTTACATTATTTTAGCAAGTCAGTAGCACATGGGTGTTAAAATCATTTAATGTGATTGCTACTTCAAAACAAATTAAATAAGATATAATTTTCAGCAATTCTAGAAGGCTCTCCACAATGCATACTGGAAAAATGGTATTGAGGAACATATATTGTTCATCACAGCACAACAGGAAGGCTGTGGTGAAGCATAAATATTAAGAGTGCTGCCTCTAGTCTAGACTGCTTCTAGTCCCTCTGGTGCTGGGGTTTGAATACTGGCTTCTCCATTGGTATATGTTACTGACATACAGAAAAGTCAAAAGATGAACTGAAATTAATATTAATATTACTAAAAGTGGAAAAATATTAAAAATATTTTAATAGAACGAAGTATATTTAAACAGGAATTATGTTAAGTAATCAAAACATTTTGGAGATAAATAGGTTTTTTTCTTCATCCTAGATAACTCTTGAAATCCAAATATTGCCGTTTCTTGTCAATCTTTCCAATATTAATAGGTGAATTGAGAGGCTTATCAAAAATTAAAATTTTTTACATCTTTGTAATTTAGAAGTTAATTATCCAGTTGGTAGTCAAGGTTCTTCACTTTTTGTTTCTTCCTAGTAACCTATTGTTCTCCTCTGCTGGTTATCTGCGTTACCTCCACCAGAGGGCAGACAAAAGGAAGGTGAAGCTGAGAAACAAAATTGACAACTTGATAACTTCCAGAGAAGCTAAGCAGTATCACCAAGAAACTTCAAACAGCACTAACATTACAGGATTCTCTGAGACAGTCTTCTCCATTTGAAATAGTATTAAATAAAAAAAAAAGTTGGCAAATATTAATCTATGCATTTATTCATTCATTCAACAAATATCTGAGTTCTAACCACATGTCAGGCACATTCCAGGCTCTAGGGATTTAGCAGTCAACAAAACAAACAAAAGGCCCTGTTGTCATGGAGCTTTATTCTATATCTGTCTAGGAAACAGATAATAAAGCACATAAATAAACAATTTCAAGTACAGATAAGTACTATGCAAGAGAAAAGAAACTGCAAGAAGTTAGTGACAAGGAAGGCTATTTTTAAATAAATTAATCTGTAAAGCCTGAATAAAATGATCAAATGAGCCATGCCTTAAATGGGAGAACAGCATTCCAGGAAGAATATACAGTAAGTGCAAAGGTCCTGAGGCAGAAACTAACCTGGCATGCTGAATCAACAGCAGAGATGATAGGCTAGAGGGGAGTACACAAAGCAGAAGAGATTAGGTGGGTGGGCATGTAATCATGTAGGCCTCCAGACCACAGTAAAACTTCAGACTTTATCTAATAGCAATTGGTTCTGCTGACTGAGATTGGAAGCAGAAAGACCAGTTAGGGGCTACTGCTGTAGTCCAGGCGAGGGAAGATGGTGGTTTGAGGCAAGGGTAGTGGCAGTAGAAATAAAATACAGCCAAATTTGAAATAATATTTAAGTCACAACCCATTATAGTTGCCAATGGAGGAATAGATGTAGGATGAGTGAAACAGGAGCATTAAAGAGAACTCTTAGGATTGTTAGCCTAAGTGGCTGGGTAGATGATGACACCAGTTACTGAGGAGATTACATAGCCAGTGAAGCAGGATGAAAATCAGTGTCCCAGAAGCCAAGGGAAAAATGCTTCAATAGGAAGAAGTTATCTATCACCTGAGTTAAATGCAGCCAAGAGATCTAATGTGGAAGGACTGACATTGCTGGTGACCTTGAGAAGAATGGCCTCTTCTCAGCACAGGAAGGATAAAGTCTCTCTGGAACGAATTCAGAACAAGAGGGGAGTTGAGGAGCAGATACAGCTTACATGGACTACTTCAAAAATGTTTTTGTTGTTTTGGGACACAAAGTAACTTTATTATTTTTTGAAGTTTTATTTTTAACATTCCATTTTTTTTAATTTAAAATATAAAGTTGAAAAAAGTAAAGAGAAAAAACAGACGAACATTAAGGGAAGGGAAACAAAAATAATATAAAAACAGGGAGGGGGACAAAACAGAAGAGACTCATAAATATGGAGAACAAACTGAAGGTTACTGGAGGGGTTATGGGGGGGGGCTAAATGGGTAAAGGGGCAGTAAGGAATCTACTCCTGAAATCATTGTTTTACTATATGCTAATTTGGAGGTAAATTTTAACAAAGAAAAAATAAAATTTAAAAAAAAGAAAAAGAAAAAAGTAATATAGTGAATACTCTTAGACTCTTCACCTAGATTCAGTAATTGTTAATATTTGCCATGTTTGCTTTATCAAGTTCCTTCTTCATATATAATAATTCTTACTGCTCATCCGTTTGAGAGTAAATTGAAGATACTTTGGCCATTTAGTCCTAAATAATTCACTGTGTATCTTCTAAGAACAAGGACACTGTCTTACATAACCACAGCACAATTATCATATTCAGGAAACTTAACAGTGATGCAATACTATTATTTAATATTTGGTACATATTCAAATTTTGCCGATGTCCTGATAATAGTCTTAGATCAACTGGATTTTCCAATCCAAGATCCAATCCAGGATTATGCACTGGATTTTACTGTCAGGTCTCTTAAACTTCCTTTAATCTGCAACAGTTCCTTTGCCTTTGTCTTTTATGATATTAACATATTGGAAAAGCACAAGCTAGTAACTCTGTAGAATGGCCCTCAATTAAGGTCCCTCAATTGTTTCCTCTACATAGATTTTGATTATGCACTTTAGAAAAATACTGATGTCCCCAGTCCAAGCACACCAGGAAGAATCTGTTTATCCCACTATTGGTGATATTAACACTGATCGCTTCACTGAGATGGTGTCTGCCAGACTTCTGTACTGTGAAGTTATTGCTTTTCCCCTTGGTCATTAACCTCTGGAGAGACCACTAGAAACTGTATTAATATCTTTTCCCCATCAAACTTTCTCCATTAGTAACATTTGCCTGAATCAACGTGACCATGGTGGTTACAAGCTAGTCACTTTATGAATTCTCTTGCTCCTTCTACATTTTTATTGGCAGTCTACTTGAGAGTGCTTTCCCCTTTCCCTTATTTATTATGAACTTGCGGGTTCTTATTTTATTCCATAGGTTACAATCCATTACTATCATTATTCATTTCGAGGCTCAAATTTTCCCCGATTTAGCCGTTCAAGCTAGTTCCTATGTCCTTTTGATATGCCACCACCATTTTGGAGAACAATTCCTTACTTTGTGTTCTAGGCTCGTCTTCTACTTTCCCTGCCCCAGCCCTGGAACCAGCCACTTAGATATGGGCACTACTTGTGCTCACTGCTACTAGGGTGCCATTCTGTCTACACCTGTTCATCAGGCAGAGCTAGGAAATATATGATAACTCTAATTCCAACCCAACACCAGAGAGTGTTTCACTGTCTTCTTCCACTCCATATCTTTATTTCCCTTCTCCCACAGTGTAAACCCTACCTCAAAAAATATCAATGAATTTACTCATTTGCTCATTCCTACAGCACATACAAAATAGTTCAAGAACGGCTTTTTTTCCTACCACCATAAAAAACCAGTTTGCTATACCAGGTTCAAGTTGGTTTTGTTGTTGTTTTGCAGTCCCTTCTATCTTTAGATTAAGGGTAGATAGTCCAAGTGTTGTGTTAAAGACTTACTTGGATTTTTCTTTTCTTCACAGAGTTCATGTTACTCACTGAAATATAGCTGGTTCATTTGTTGCTGTTTATATTCAATTTTGGAGGTTTTTGCTTTCAACCTTGTTAATTTTATTTTTGAACATATAAAACATAAACAAGTTTCCAAAACTCAAAACTATACAAAAAGATATAATTGCCACAGTGCTGTTCCCTCCACTGCCTTCTACTCAGTTCCTACCCACACCCTGTAGATGACTAATTACGTTCTGGTTATCCTTGCCTGTATTTATTTTTGTTCTATCAGAAAATTATGCTTTCTCAAAAAAAAAAAAATTATGCCTTCTCAAAGTGGAGCCAGAGAAGTGGGGCAGAATACTGGATCAAGAAAATAATTTTAAGATGAGAGACATAACAGAATGTTTGTATAATGATATAAATGATTCTGCAGAAACTGAATTGAAATTGTAGTAGAGACAGGATAACTGCAGGGGTAAACATCTATCAAAATATCATCTGGCTTAATTTGAGGAATCTCAGAGGGTTCCCATAGTCCAAAACAGATTGCCATACTGTTTACAACCTTCCAAAATAGTTGTATCTACGGCTCTAGAAACCCCACATTAATAGGGGGTTATTATTTTGGAAGAATCATCAAGCTTTCACCACCTATTAATGTTGACAGGAGAAAATCTGCCCTCGCAAGAGGGAGGTCTTGAACCCTGAGCCAGACATTTAACCAGGAATAAAGAAGTGAGAAGAGAATGGTTGACATGAGAATCTGTATAACAACACAGACGGATAGTAATGATAATGCTAGAAAAACAAATCTGTATCTCTGGCATGTCTTGGAAAATTTACAAATATGCTAACGAGTAATCGAGGGTCATTCCTCATGTCCTGGCACTAAGTCAATGTGGCACAGAGGAAAGAACGTGGACTTCAGATTCAGAGAGGTCTGGCCTTGTATCCCAGATGAGTTACTTAACAGCTACATCGACCATCAGCGGTTACTTAACATCTCAGGGGCACAGTTTCCTTACCTTTAGAACTGAATAATGCCCCCTTTGCCAAGTTCATGTAAGACATAAAGAGAAAAATGTACAGCATCACCCCCTGGACCAGAAGAAATGTCAAATAAATAGTTCCTATAATAAATACAGGCAAAACCAGTCAGCAAGGTAAAGAAACTAGTGACACAGTGCATTTAGTAACATGCCTGAAAAAAATCAGAAATCACACCATCTCAGGCAGTACTTGCTAAGGGCAGAAAAATGTCCGATACTTTGTTCCAATTCTCAATTTTCAAAATGTCCCAGAATCTATTTTTAAAGTGTAAAAATATGTGCTGACATACTAAAGCGCCAATGACTTTAAAGAAACAATTCTGGGGAGATGTTGATCAAATGGTACAAACTTCCAGTTATAAGAAAGTTCTGGGGATGCATGGTACCGCATGATTACTATGGTTAACACTGTATTCTATACTTGAAAGTTGCTAAACACACACACATACACACATAGGTAATTATGGAAGGTGATGGATGTGTTAACTAACCTTACTATGGTCACCATTTTGCAATACATGAGTATCAAGTCAACATGCTGAATATCTTAAACTTATACCATGTTAGATGTCAATTATATATCAGTAAAGCTGGAAAAAATAATAAAAGTAATTCTACAGACTAACAAAGACCGATGACTCAGAATAACCACCAAAATAATGCCTATGGCTCACAAAGAGATGAACCTGAATGTACTGCAAGCCACATTAACCAATTTTATAATTTTATAAATGTGTATGCACAAGAGGGTTAACCACGTTCAATAAAACGGTATTTTAAAAGTTTCCATTTCAGTTTCAAATTCATCTGCAAACCAAAATGCAACATGGAAAATCTTAAAATGATCTTTAGCCAAATACTGAAATACACAATAAACCTTCAGAGCCCAGGATCAGTAATAAACAAAAAGCCCCACACTAAAGAGTCTTAAAATGTACAATGGAAAAGACACTCAAAGCATACAATTTTATGTATCCAAACCGTCCTTTTCCTCCACGTCTAGAAATGACTTCCCTTTCATCTTAAATAAGCAGTGTGTGCTCGGTGTTCTAGGAAAATGTACTCTAAGGTCACAATCTCAGTTTGCAACACTAAGAAGGAATGATAATAAAGCGTTCTGACCAACAATTAAATCTCGAATGTCTTAAGAAAACTTCCCAGTAGGGTGCTTTATCCAAACGCCGCCGAGCTGGTCAGTCCGTGGCCGAAAGAAAGATGTATCCACATCCTCTACTAAAAGAGAAAGGGAAGGAGTGGGAGAAAAGGGGGAGAAAGAGAGAGAGAGGCAAGCTAACAAAGCATCGCTTCTATAAACAAATTCAAGTCTGTTTTTAAACTTTTGGAAATTCAGTCTTGCCTTACCGTATAGCAATAAATATCAAAGTAGAAGGCAATCATTTATGTTTTGAAGCAGAAAAAGAATGTGGAGAGAAAAGAAAAACATTTTACCATGTTCAGAATTTACAAGAATTCCTATCCACTACCCCCTCCCCAATAATGGACATATCATTTCCAAAATAAATTTAACACGAAACCACTAGTCTCATTTTTAGCACTAAGCGGAAAACTTTTATGAGCTTTCCCAGAGCTCTCCACCCAATAACCCTTCTGGGCAGTCCCCAATAACCGCTATTTTCGGGGCAACCACGAGCTCGCGCTCTGAGTCCCCCTGAGGGGCCTCGGGGCTTGGGGAGGGAGCTGGGGGGTCTGGGGGTCTGGAGGCCAGGGACTAATGGGCCGCTCCCTCGCTTCCCAGAGCGAGCGGTACGAGCCCCCCAGGAAGTGCCCGAGGCGGCGGCCGAGGGGCTGGCCCCCGCGCGGCAGCAGAGCGCGACCAAGGCGCGCCCGCCCCGTCCCTCTCGGGCAGGCTCCGGCAGCCCGGGACGCCCGAGCCGGCCAGCCCCGCGCCACCGGCCGGCGGCGTTCCGCCGGGACGGGGGCCCCGCGGCGCCTCACGCCCCCTGCGGGAAGCCCGGGGCCCCCGCGTGGGGCGCACCCACGAGCTGCAACTCGCGCGATCGCCGCCTACCTGAAAGGAGTTGGGCTCCGCGTCGACCGGCCGCTGCTGGGTCCGCGGGGCGCTCAGCAGCCCCCAGTGCGCGGAGCCGGCGTGCAGAGCGCAGCGCACCGCCGAGACCAGCGCCGCCGAGATCCGCCGGCCACACCCAGGCCCGCACCGCCCAGCAGCCAACTCCGCGGCGCGCCGGGGCCGGGGCGGAGACGTGGCTCGAGGCGCCAGGCGCGAGGCACGAGGCGCGCGGGTCCGCTGGGGACGCGCCCCGGCCACGCGCACACCCGGGAGCGCGCGCCGCCCGGGCGGGGGACGGGGGGCGAAGGTGGCGGGTGCCGCGCGCAGCTTCTGCTTCCTATTTTCTCTCTCGTTTCCTGCTAGAAGAAGAAAAACATTAATTCCCAGGCAGTTTCGTTTTCTTGTCGTTGTGGCGCCTGGACGCCGGAGCACACTTCTGAGTTGCGCCCGAGTGGTGTGGCCGGTTTCCTTCCTGGCACCATAGAAGCCTCACTTTGCTCTTGGCAGGATGGGGGGCGGGGGGGCGCTGACTTAGAAGACCCCAAGTCCCCGTTAGGTTTAACAGTCTGGAATTCTCCGTGTAAGAAAGTCAACTGGAGTCCAGAGTCCTACAAAATTGCATTGCAAGCCCAGCTCTACCGTCGCTGGGCGGTTGATCGTGTACATCTCAGGTAGTCAGCTTGGTCATTGGCAAAATAGGGATAGTGATACCTGCCTCATAAAGGTGCTGACATACTAAATGAGGCACCGTTTGCACAGAGCCTGCCTCCAAATAAATGATCAATACTTGGAAGTTATTGTTACTATCGTCACTGATGAAAGTAGGCCTTTCAGATAACCCTGGCAAGTCGCTCATCTCGGCGTGAGTTAAAACATCACACAAAGCATCTCAACCGACTTCCTCCCCCTCCCCCCATTTCTCCGGGTGTTTTAGGTTTAAAATGTCATAAAATGAATGCAACTATCCAATTTGCTTCCTCTGAAGTCAGTACCGCCCGGGAGCAGTTTTCCTCTCCCCACCCCCATCTTTCTTCTGAGTTAATTCCACTTTGACAGACTGTTGCTATAGCATTCCTTCTCTGACGTCAAACAATTTAAAGAAACCGCCCTGGGTAACGAACACTGCAGAGGAGTTCTTTGTGGAGTTTCTGTGCTGGAGAAAGGCTTGAACAATGTAAAAGAACTTTAACACCTCCGCAGCCTTCCATTCCTTCCTCCAGGGCAGCTTCCCACTATCACCTGGAATAAATCTTTTAGTACCTTAAAAGACATGATGCCATGCTAAGCACAGGCCGAGTGCAACTCTGGAGAAAATGTGGCCGTTTGGTATAAAACCCAGACGATGACAAAAATGGAAACTGTCATAAGTGCTGGGATTATGAAATTATTGGTGTTCCCCCCCCACCCCGATTTTCATTTTCCCTTACGTGGGGTGCTTTTTCCACTTAGAAGAGGAGAAGTGTCAAATATTCTACATATCAAAATGTCAGAAAAATTGATGGAGACCTGAATGGTTTGCATCTCTCACAGTTTGCTTTAATGATTAAATCCTGAGCTTTATTGTGGTCATTTTTAGAAGAAAACAAAGGGATATTATTTAAGGAGCTCTGTTATACACCAGTCTCTCTGCTTTCTTGTATTGTGCTTAGTTCTCATAGTGACTTTGCAATGTGCACTTTATCCCCATTTTACAGATAAGGAAACTAAGGCTCAGTGAGATTAAGGAATTTACCTAGAGTCCCAGGAGAAGGGGCAGAGCCTACATGGAACCCAGATTGGATTGACTTCGAAGTCCACTTTCCTCAGATATTTTCTGTCTTGTTCTTGTGCACTGGAACTTAAGAGACATTCTAGACCTTTGAGAGGGCATTGAGTTAAGTTTATTCATTGAAAAACAAGTTGCTGGTGTTTAGGAAAACCTGATGGAAAGTACTGAGATACTCTATTCCAGAAAAGATTAGGGGAAACATAAATCAACAACTACAACTACAACAATCAACAAGTACAATAAGTCCTAACTACAAAAACCTGAAAAGATATAACAAGAATTTAACTGACCTTTGTTTGAAGATTTGAGAATTACACAAAATGATGACTTTGACCTTTTTGAAAATTTGATATGGACAGAGAAATTACTAGAAGAATAAAGTCCAAGTACGAAAAAGGAAAGTTGAATTGTTACCCAAACTAGCCCACTTCCAAGAATATTACATTTCTGTTTTGCCACATCTGCTGCATATTTTTTTGAAAAGAACACTTAATTGTTAAAGGACAAGCCTGTATTGCAAATCTGAAAGTGGAACTGATGAAAAGAATTTCATTACCAGGAATAATTTCCTAAGAGTACACTAAAGCATCTAAGTGGCCTAGCAATTGGTAATATTGCAAATGATAATGTAATCCATGTAGAAAGCAAGAGAGAGTTGGGGAGGAGGAGAGAGAGAGAGAAGGGAAAGAAGAAAAAAAGAAAAGAAGGAACGAACGAACAGAAAAGAGGGAAGGTCGTGTTAATACTTTTGAAGACTGCTGATTTGTTTAGACAATTGCAGTGATATATCCTGCTTGCAATGCTTAAACCCAGTACTCTTGGGTTTAGGTGCCACTGGGTGATATTTAGATTTCTAACGTATTAGGCTCATGTTCTCAAATTTTACTCTATTAAAAGAGGATGATGGGGTCCCGGCTAGAGAACCTTTGAAGATAAAACCCGTTTCATCCTTGTATTCTTTAAAAAAAAAAACAAACTTTTTTTTTATGTTTGTTCATTTCCTGAGAGAAAGACGGTACGAGCAGGGGAGGGGCAGAGAGAAAGGGAGACCCAGAATCCAAAGCAGGCTCCAGGCTCTGAGCTGTCAGCACAGAGCCCCACACGGGGCTCAAACCCACAAGCTGTGAGATCATGACCTGAGATCATGACCTAAGTCTGATGCTTAACCGACTGAGCCACCCAGGCACCCAACATCCTTGTATTCTGAGTAGTGTTTAATAGAATACCTTACACGTAGTTGGTACTCAGGGAACAAATGAATGAAGGAACTTGATCACTTTGGTTTACTCAAATAACCTTCATACCTAACCCCAGCCCCCTGCCCTATTCAGAATCGTAGAAAGGGAGACAGTGATCATTATTTCTCTGGGAGTTGAATTTCAGTTACTTCTGCAGGGCGTTTTGCTCTTCTGTTATCAAGTTCAGAGAAGCTCTGCTCTTGGTCCTATGTTGAATGAATCTGAATCTGGCTCTCAGCGAACCACCCTAAAATTCACAGTGCCCTGGCTTTACAACCTACACTTTTAAATGATACCTTAGAAATCATCTGTTTTTTTTCTGAACCTACTTTGTTCTCAATGACAAGTGCATTATGAAGAACAGAGCCATCAAAGTGTAAAATATTCCAGTACTGCTTTGTTGTATGGGTTGTATGCATTTCAATCCTTTGGTATTCAAGATGAGGCCAAATTTTATTCATGCACTATCCTTTATAGAACTAAAGTAACAGGTTTTCTTCCAACAACAACCAAATGGGTTTTAAAATATTAAATGAAAATTGTCTAACAGGATCCACAATAGATTTCCTCAAGGATATGAGAAGTTATTCTGTAGTCTATTCTATAAGAAGTTTATGTGTTATTTCACACATCCTTGATCCCAAATGGTTATGTCTAAATACTTCCCTTTCTCTCATGTGCATTTCCATCTCAGCTCTTTTTACAGTTTATATTTTGAGATTGAGTTTGCTGTATTCTTCTGACACTCCCGATATAAATCAGTTATAGCTCTTGCTAAGTTTATTTACTTTTGGGGGGGGGAGGGGTAGCGAGAGGGGGACAGAGAACCCAAAAGTGGGCTCTGTGCTGACAACAGAGAGCCTGATGTGAGGCTCCAACTCAGAAACCGCAAGATCATGACCTGAGCTGAAATCGGATCTTCAACCGACTGAGCCACCCAGGTGCCCCAGTTCTTGCATCTTTCTGCTTGGATTCTTTAATGGTAGTTGGAGTCCACAGTCTGCATGCTCATCGGTGACCTTAGGAGAGCGCTGTACTTAATTAATGATGTCTGTCACACGCATGAGAGGGGCAAGGAGAAGCAGATCCTGTGGTTCAGGTCTCTGGAATCTGTTATTGGGAAGGGACAGGCAGTGTGAAAAGAACACTAAACTGCATGTCAGAAGACTTGATTCAGAGTTTTGGCTCTGGTACAAAATATCTGTGTGACCTTGAGCAGATCACAACCCGCCTTCACTCTCTTATTCAAATGTAAGATGAGCATGTATATAACCTCACTGATCAGTCATGCATTCTTTTCCTCTAAGCCTCATCCCATCCCAGGAATGCCAGGAAGGCATTCTCATCTGTTGATGTTGATTAATAACATTCTATTAGCTATCTATTACCATGTAAAAATCCACCCCAAAATTTAGTGGATTAGAACAACAGCAATCATTTACTTTGCTCATGAATAGCCAACTTAGGACTTGGCTGACACACTCTTCTCTGCTCTAGACCTTTTACCTAGTTTGATTTTATTTTCAAGATGGCTCTCATAAGGCTGGCAAGTTGGTACTGGCTACTGGTTGGAAGATGAGCCTGTGCTGTGGACAAAGACCTCCGTTCTTCTCACATAAGCTTTTCCATGGCGTACTGGGAAGTCCTCACAATACACTGGCTGGGTTCTAAGAGCAAGTGTTCTAAGGGAACAGGAGAAAGAGCATAGCATTTCTATGACTTAGCTTCAGGAAGCACACACTACAGCTTTCTCAATACTCTCTTGATGTACACAATCTCAAATTGAAGTAATAGGGACACAGACCTCTTGATGGAGGAGTAGCAACGTTCTAGAAAAGCACGTAGGCTGACACATATTGTTGCAGCCATTTTTGGAAATATAGTCTGCCACAAACAAGCATATTTGCTAACCCTGGATTAATCTATGAGTCTCACAGTCTAAGAATCTGTTTTTCCATTCCTTCTTCCTATTTAGCATTGACTTTGTTTATTTATGCTAATATACTCTGCCTGATAGATATTTCAAACAAGGGAAAATACCTTGCTTTTCTTGTTAATTTGTTTAGCATTGCTTTCTTGTTTTAATTTTAATTTTTAAAATTATCACACTATAAAATTGGCCTCTTTCTTTTGGTATACAGTTCTATGATTTTATTTTATTTTATTTTATTTTTTAAAGTTTATCTATTTTTGGCAGAGACAGAGTGCAACCACGAGCTGGGGAGGGGCAGAGAAAGAGGGAGACACAGAATCTGAAGCGGCTACAAGCTCCACACTGTCAGCACAGAGCCCGACGCGGGGCTCGAGCTCACAAACTGTGAGATCATGACCTGGGCCGAAGTCAGACGCTTAACCGACTGAGCCACCCAGGCGCCCCTCTGATTTTAAACACAAGTACAGATTCATGTAACCACCTCTACAATCAGTATGCAAAATAGTTCCATCACCCTCAAAAAACTTCCATTATTGTTGTTGTTGTTATTACTATTATTTGTGGCTCACCTCCCTCCCCTAACTCCCAGCAATCTTTGATCCGTCCTCCATGCCTACAGTTTTGTCTTTTCAGGAGTATTATGTAGGGGTGCCTGAGTGGCTCAGTCAGTTAAACATCCTACTCTTGATCTCAGGTCAGGTCTTGACCTCAGGGTCATGAATTCAAGCCCTGCATTGGGCTCCATGTTGAGTGTGAAACCTACTTTAAAAAAAAATATATATATATATATACACACACACACACACACACACACACATTATATAATATATAGATACATTATATAATGTAAATGGAATCATACAGTATGAAAACTTTGAGACTGACTTATTTCACTATAATGCGTTGTTCTTCCTCGTTGCTGAATAGTATTCCATGGTATGAAGGTACAACACTTTGTTTATCCATTCACCTACTCAAGGATATTCAGGATGTTTTCCAGTTTGGGGCAATTATGAATAGTGTCTATAAACATTAATGTGCAGGCTTTTATATTAACATGTTTTCATTTCTCTAGGTAACTGTGAGTGGGATTGTTGGGTTATATGGTTGGTATATGCTTAACCTTAGACTGCAAAATCATTTTCCAGAGTGGATCGTTCATTTTTCATTCTCACCAGCCATGTATGGGAGTTCCAGATGCTCTTGAGTCCTTGCCAGCACTTGATATTGTCAGTTTATATTCCTTTTAAATGTTGCCATTCAAATAAGTGTGGAGTGGTATCTCCTGATAGTGGTTTGTTTTGTATCTTCTTCAGCGTCACACATGCATGCTATCTCCTGCCTTTTCCTGTCCTGATCCATTCCATGCATTTCTGTCAAATTAATGTTCCTGAAACACAACACTGATTAGATCCCTTTTTGGCTCAAAGACTGTACAATGGTTCCAATTTTTCACTGAATGGAATATACCTTCCTTGCCCTGGCATGCAAGGCCTTACTTAATCTGGCTCCAACCTACCTCTCCAGGCCCATCTTTTACTACTCTACTCTATTTTTCACTCCATCCAGTCCTTTTGCTCTTCAGAGAGTAGGTTCTTTGCCTTTTTATCTTTCTCAGTGCTATTCCCCAGACTGAGTCTTCCATCCTTCCTTCAGTATCTTTCAAGAACCAAAAATAGAAGGAGACTGTCCTTGCCCTTCTGTGCCTGGGGTACCACTATGCAATGCTATGCACTCTGTCTCAGACACTCTTCCCAGGCTCTTAGAGGACCCTCCTGCCTGGGAAGGTCAGCAAAGCCAGGAGTGGACAGGTATCTGGCTGCGGAATGGGGCTCCTTTACTCATAGAGACCAACAACTTTCCAAAAGATTCTATTGGGTGCCCCTCCCTTGGAAAGGGGAGAGAAACCAAAGTAGAGAGGGGGTTAATCTCTCTTCCTGATGCTGCATTTGCCTCAGGACATTTCCTTCCCCAAACCCATTCCGCCTTTAACCAATGTCTGAACACTGGAAGGCAAAGAATAAATATATAGTAACGATACTCTGTCTGTCTTAGAAGTTCTCGGGGAGATTTTTGAAACATTTTTGAGATATGAGTTTAATGATATGGTAATTTTTCAAGTGACTTTCTGCTAAAGCATGAAGAGTTCTGATAGCTGTCAACAATATGTCACTTCCCTTTAACACTGGAAGCTGAGAAAGAATAATTTAACAACATTAATAATATTCTGTTGGAAACAATTGCTTTGGTTTGATACTAAGTCACTTTGCCTGGACTTTAGGAGGTTAAAAAAAAAAGTTGAAAAGAAATTCCATAAATCAATTATTGCTCTAAACATTTTTAGTTAGTGGTAGAAACATCATTCCTAGTATCAGTAACAACAAACATTAATGAACCTGTACTTTAGAACAAATCTCTAAGAGTAAGGGAATGACTTTGAACTTGCTTGCTTGCTCCAAGGAATATTTAAGAGAAAAAAGGAGTGGAGTTATGAGTTCAAACTTCCTTACCCATCTTCTCTAAGTAGACCAGGATATCCAAACCATGTTTCCACCAGCGCTTATAAATTCTAAGGAAATCAAGTGAAACTGTTAATGATAGCAAATTCAGTTCAGGTCAAGTGTGTGATGTATTCAAGTCACATTTACATAGCTTCCTTCTTGTATAATTATGCCCATAATTACAGTGTCTAGAACATAACATATTATTTTGTATGATCTAGAGGTTTGCAATTGCATGACTATTTTATACCAAAAATCTCATTCTTAGAGGACTCAGATCTTATCACTATATCCACAGTCTTAGCACAGCACCTGCGCATAGTAGGAATCCATTATTGTTTTGCAATGAAGGAAGGAAGGAAGGAAGGAAGGAAGGAAGGAAGGAAGGAAGGAAGGAGAGTGCTAAGGGGAGGGCACTGGGAGCATCATTCATTCATTCATTTGTAAGTAATGAGTTATCAGACGAAAAGATATCTCCATAGCTATTTGGGAATGAATAGAATCAGGCTAACAACATGCTTCAGTCAACATCGATGCTTCTAGAAGCTGCACTCTTCTCCTGGTAGGCAAGGTGGTCAAGTGGCAGGGGGTGGACAAGTTCTAAGGCTTGGAATAGTTTTTACACTTCCCCTTCACTCTGAGGTAACATATGAACACTAAACTACCTTTACAGCTTACTTTTCTTTCTGATGTCATTTTGGTTCTTCAAAAATTTTTTCAAATGTTATTTATTTTTGAGACAGAGAGAGACCGAACATGAGAAGGGGAGGGGCAGAGAGAGGGGGGAGACACAGAATCTGAAGTGGTTCCAGGCTCTTAGCTGTCAGCACAGAGTCCGACGTGGGGCTCAAACTCACAGAGTGTGAGATCATGACCTGAGCTGGTCGGACGCTCAACTGACTGAGCCACCCAGGCACCCCTCATTTTAGTTCTTAATGTGGGGAAGGGCAAGGAGGCTGCTCTAACATTTTGTCATCCTAATGACTGCTGCTAATAAGGGCTTCTGGAGCAATTCTCTCTCCTCAGGGACCAAGCATGGGAGAAAGCTACTGGGCAAAAGCCAGCTTCTGTTCTCATAGCATGTGGTGAGTGCACTAATGGTGTGATATCATTACCTGTTTCTAAGTGCTCTGTGGGAAAGCCCAGCCCTTTGATTTGAGACAGAATATTAGCAGGGTACTGATGGTTTAAACAAAATTGCTTTTCTCCTCTTTACCTATGGGGGGGGGGGGGAATAGCAACAACTGGAACAAAATATTGAAAATAAATGTCTAAAGTGCTCTAGGAACAAGGCAGAGGTAAGACTTTTCCCAATAGAAACAATTGTCTTTGGAACAGACATAATGCAGTATTTCCTCTTTGATATCTTTTAGGTTTATATACATTTACTGAGTATTCAGGAGCTAGCACTTCACATTGTTTACCTTATTTACTATCATAACCAATTTATGAGGAAATGTTATTCTCCTCTTGCAAAGGAGGCTCAGAGAGTAGAATCTTCCCCAAGGTCCTGAGGCAGCACCAGAGGGTGGCCATGCTTCTTACCTCTCCCTTATCCCCATCTCCAACAGCCCTTAAAGCTACTCTGGTAACTTTACAATCTAAAACAAAAGGTTTGTGCAGATGTTATGGAAATGTAGCTTCTAAACATGCCCCTCCTTCTGCAATACCCTAGCCTCTGAGACCCTCCTGTATCCAATCAAACATCTAATAAATGGCAGGCGTTGACATAGGGGCCAGAACTTTCTGGCTTAATTCTTGGGTGTGTTCCTGTCCCTGCTTTTAGGAGCCTCCCCTCCAAGCAGCAACACAACTGCCTTCACTTAGGTTTCATTTTGAATATTCCATTTCCTTCTGAATAAATCAGAGCAAAACTTCTGGCTAATGAATGCCTCAGAAGTTTTTCTCTCCCTTCAGTTGTAGCTCATAGATAAAAACCTGGCAGGTGAAGAATTTAACCACTCCACCCTCATCCAACTTGCCCCAACTCTTACCCAAATCCCAGAGACTTCACAAATTCTTTCAATTTGAGAACATCAACTTCTTTGCTACTCCTTTTTGGCCCTCCCTTATCAGGATTAGCTACTTACTGCTCTTCCTGTTTTGCTTCAACTGAAATAAACTTGAGCTCTTATCCCACCCGTCAGATAGATTTCCTAGCTTAAAAGCTTTGAATAAGAATGACATTGATCCTACCTTTCCTGCAAAGTGGCATTACTGCTTATTACTGATGTTTGTACTGCTCCATATTACTTTTGAGAATTTCATGGACTTTCTCACTGCAGATGAGTCAGTGTTTTGGAATTGGCATCTCCTCAAGTAACAAGATTGATTGCCTCATTTTTTAAATCTCATTTTTTTCAAAGAAAAGTCTAGTCCAACTTACTAATTTAAAAAAAAAATCTGATTTCAGGGGCGCCTGGGTGGCTCAGTCGGTTGAGCGACCGACTTGGGCTCAGGTCATGATCTCATGGTTTGTGAGTTCGAGCCCCGTGTCAGGCTCTGTGCTGACAGCTTGGAGCCCAGAGTCTGCTTCTGATTCTGTGTCTCCCTCTCTCTGCCCCTCCCCCGCTTATGCTCTGTCTTGCTCTGTCTCAGAAATAAATAAACATTAAAAAATTTTTTTAAAAAAATCTGATTTCGTTACAATCAAACCCAGAATTCAATTAACTAGCATTTACATGATTAGCATTGCTCAAAGGTAAGTATATTTTCTGTAGAGACTGACCAGTGGGGCAGCTGCACAAATCTCTGCAAGAAGGTTCCTCTTCTTTGGTGACAATGAGTCAGATTTGTATTAACTCAGAAATGAATTTAAGGAGAAAAAAAAAAAAGAACTTTGTCATCTAATGAGTAACTGTTTCATCTTGGTTTAGTTGATAAAGCAGTAGCTCTAAAAATAAAACTTACTGTAGATTTGTTCTTTTCTCTTTTATGTTAAAAACCAAACTCTTTAACTTTGCCTTTCTGCACATCTAAATAATATACAATTTTTTAAAATGACTTTAAGTATTAGTAGTTGGAAGAAACTGCTTGGTTTGGGAATGGTGTGCTAATTCGTTAGGTCCACATATCAGCTGGAATATACATTTCAAGGAAGTTTTAAATGTCCCCAATTGAAATGTTTTCCAAGAAATCAGACCTATTTGTTTTGTTTTGTTTTCCTCATCGACAATGATTGCCTAAAAATCTACCCTGGACCGACTGAAAACATAATAACTTTCCACATCTTTTTCTTCCTCATCCTACAGATACCATAGCATTTTGTACATTCTAATGGCAGTTATTAAATTCTGCCCCTTTTGAAGTTGTTTGTATAAAAAGTGATTGTGTGAGAAGAGTCTTATATAGAGTCTTATATAAACCAAGTCTGAACCACCTTTGTATCCTTTGTGGAACCAGAGTTTTCTGACTTTTACTGCCCTAATCCATCTAATATCCTATTGTCAAATTTATTTTCCTAAAGTTCAGCTCTGCTTAAGTAACTTCTTGGATAAGAATCTACAACAATTTCAGGTTGTTTACTGAATTATATGCTCCTGCCTCACCTGGTATGTGTAACCTTCCATTATCTGGCCCTAACCTGTCCTTTCCAGCTTTGTCTCTATGGTATTTTCCATTGAAACTTGGCTCTTCCTACTTCTGAGAATAGGTCCTGGGATTTCCCATTTTTCTCATGCTTTCTCACCAACTAGAATGCCTCACCTCGTACAGAGACCCATGCACAAAGCCATGCCTGATCCTCCCAATTGAAAAAAATCTTTCCTTGATTCTGATCTTTGCAGCACCTTGTTTATACCACTCTTGGGTACTTACATCACTACTGCCCACTTTGGGTTAAATTATAATAACCTGTGGAATTGTTTTATCTCTCTGATTTGAGAGTAAGCCTGGTATGCTTGAAAGAACGTGAGCTATGAGGTTGGAAAACTCTAAGTTCAGATAATGCCTCTCATTTATGGGCTGTGTGACTTTGGACAAGTAACCTACCTTTCTGAGCTTTTTTATTATTTTTTTTTAATCTATATAAAATAATTGATTCACTTCCCCTTTCTCATGCATTGAGTTATTATAAGTAAAAAGAAGATTCTTTCTACCTAACCCAATCTCACTTGTAAGTAGCAAAAAAGTAATCAAGTTGGAACGGAGTAAACAGAGGCCAATGAATAAAAAGAGACAGAAAGCTTGTACTGAAAGTGTAAGAATTGCCAAAAAATGATGAGTTAAAGGAGTTTAACTGAGAAAAGAAAGAGCAGAAGAAGAGATTTTTTTTTTCCTTCAGTTTCTTGAAGGAGTTTTATTAGTGGATAGTATATTCACCGAGTCAGGGAGCAATATCTCTCGTCACTCAAAGCAACAAAGCCCCTGGAAATCAAATAGAAGTCAAGCTCACTTCTCTCTAAAGCTGTCCATCCTGTACTACGTCTTTCAGAAATAAAACATTGAAAAGAAACAGTGTCATCCCAGCATATGGTGGGAGATTGGCTATTTTGCCTTCCAAAACAGAAGAAATTTATCATATTTTTCAAGGACAATTTCCTGAAATAAATTTGCCATTGCTTCTGCAGGAGGGGAAAAGAATTAATATGCACATTAGTAATATTGTTACTCAAAGTGGTCTGTGGAGTTTGTTATACATTCAGAATCACAGACCCTGACCGGCAACTTACAGAGTAGAATCTACATTTTAAAGAGATACCTAGTGGGGCACCTTATTGGCTCAGTCAGAAGAGCATGGGACTCTTGATCTTGGAGTCAAGCCCCACATTGGGTGGGGCAATTAGAGATTACTTAAATAAATATTATGAAAATAAGCAAAAAGATATTAAGAAACCATAAATAAAATGAAAAGGCAACTTACTGATAGGAGAAAATATTTACAAATCATATATCTGATAAGGGGTTAATATACAAAATACATAAAGTAATCACAAAACCTAATACAAAAAACCCTCCAAACTACTTGATTGAAAAATGGGCAACAGATCTGAATACACGTTTTTCCAGAGAAGATATATAGATCGCCAACAGGTAAATGAAAATGTACTTGGGGCGCCTGAGTTGGTGAAGCATCAGACTCTTGATTTCAGCTCAGGTCATGATCTCACGGTTGTGAGAATGAGCCCCTCATGGAGCTCCATGCTGAGTGTGGAGCCTGCTTGGGATTCTCTTTCTCCCTCTCTCTCTCTACCCCCACCCTGTGCATGCTCCCTCTCACTCTCACTCTCAAAATAAATAAATAAACTTTCAAAAAATGTATTCAACATCACTAATCATCAGGGAAATGTAAATCAAAACCACAGTGAGAAATCATCTCACATCTGTTAGAATGACTATCAAAAAGACAAGAAATAGTAAGTGTTGACGAGGATGTGGAAAAAAGGAACCACTTGTGTACTGTTGGTGGGAATGTAAATTGATGCAGCCACAATGGAAAACAGTATGGAGGTTCCTGAAAAAATTAAAAATAGAACTACCAGCAATTCTACTTCTGGGTATTTGTTGAAAGAAAATGAAAACAATAACTTGAGAAGATAAATGCACCTCTGTGTTTATTGCAGCATTATTTACAATAGCCAAGATGTGGAAACAACCTAAGTGTCTATCAGTAGATGAATGGTTAAAGAAGATGTGGTATATATACACAATGGAATATTATTCAGCCATAAAAAGGAATGAGATTTTGCCATTTGCAACAATATGAGTGGACCCTGAGGACCCTATGCTAAGTGAAATGAATCAGACAGAGAAAGACAGATACTTCATAGTCTCACCTATATGTAGAATCTTAAAAGAGAAACAAACAAACAAATAAACCAACCTCATAGATAGAACAAATTGGCAGAGAAAGGGGTAGGTGGTTGGAGAAATGATTAAAAGTTACAAGCTTCCAGTTACAAAATAAATAAGTCATGCAGGTATAATGTATAGCGTGGCAATTGTAGTCAATAATACCATGTTACATATTTGAAAGTTGCTAAAAGAATAGATATTAAAAGTTCTCATCACAAGAAAAGCAATTATGTAACTATGTATGGTGATGGATGGTAACTAGACTTATATACAAATATTGAATCATTATGTTGTATACCTGAAACTAATGTAATGTATGTCCATTGTACCTCAGTTTAAAAAAAGATCCTGGTATTTTATAAGTACATTAAAGTTTGAGAAGCACTGATGAATAAAGTCTTTTGTTCATGTTAAGGATTCTAAGATCCTTAACACTAGGAAATCATTTTTTCCCTCTTTTTCCACCTCAGTCTGAGTCATTTGAGATTCTTTAGTGTCCATTAACAATTTAGACTAACATGGGCTTGTAAAATGCAAAAACATACTAATGTAATATGATTGCAAGAAGGTTCTATAAGTGATGGCTTCTTTTTCACTTGCACTATGCTGAGGCTGAGGATTGGCAGCCTATTAACTGGAAGTTCTTTCCTAGTCACTATACCTGGCCTTTGGGTGAGCTTGTATTAGTCTCACATGAAAGAGCTGTCGGTTGGATAGATGAAATAGACTGTGAGGAAGTCAAATGGAGAGACCATTGCTAACAGAATTTCAAATTCAGGTGGATGTTTGTTAGTATACCCTTTCTGCAGGGCAATCTGGCAATATGTTTAAGAACACTAAACATCTTTGACTCAATGATGCCCATTCCGAGAATTTATGTAAAATACATAATCAAAGATGCACAGAAAGATTAATGAATGAAAATTTAAAAAAATTTTTTTAAGTTTATTTTTTTATTTTGAGAGAGAGAGAGAGAGAGCACAAGCTGGGGAGGGGCAGAAAGAGAGACAGAATCCCAAACAGGCTCCATGCCATCAGTGCAGAGCCCGATATGGGGCTCGAACTCACAACCTGTGATATTATGACCTGAGCTGAGATCAAAAGTCAGACCTGAGCTGAGATCAAAAGTCAGATGCAGGCGCCCCAGGAATGAAAAATTTTTATGTGCCATTAGCTATATTAGTGAAAACTTACAAATAACTTAGATATTCCACATAATAATGAAATGATGAGCTAGATTATGATGTGGCCGCATAACAGAATAATATGCAGCCAGTAAAATCTTATTTTTGACTTGGGAGAAGTTCATAGCATGCTAAATGTAAAGATAAACTCTCCAAATAAAAATGAAGTATGATCCAAATTTTATAAAAAACTATTTACGTAGGAAAAGAAAAAAGGTAAAGAAATATATAAAAGTATCAACAGTATTTTTAATTTTTAAATTGCGGGAGATTTTAATTAATTAATTTATGACTCTTAATATTTATCATCTTTTTGTAATGAACATGTATTATTTCTATCATTAGGAAAAACATAAATTAAAACAAAATATGTAGTTGCTACTCTTTGATTACTGCTTCTGACTTCAAGTCTTGAGTTGGAAAAGGGAGGAAAGTTGGCAAGGGTTTTTGATGGAACATTCTATCCCTTTTTTAAAATAATTTTTTAAATTATTTATTTTTGAGACAGAGACAGAGCATGAGCAGGGGAGGGGCAGAGACAGAGGGAGACACAGAAGCCGAAGCAGGCTCCAGGCTCTGAGTTGTCAGCACAGAGCCCGACGCGGGGCTCGAACCCACGGACTGTGAGATCATGACCTGAGCTGAAGTTGGACGCCCAACAGACTGAGCCACCCAGGTGCCCCTCTATCCCTTTTTTTAATTGCTGCCACGGATTTGGAAGAAGGGGCCCTCCAATGACGGACACCAAATACTTGTGAAAAATGACAGAGGTCTGACTACAGACATCCCTTTCCTTATTCTTCTGCTAAATTCAAGAATTAACAGTAATTCTTTCCAAGGTTAAAAGTCCATTTCCCATACTGAAGGAACTTAAAAAAAATTTATTTTGGAATAATTACAGCTTTGCAGGAAGTTGCAAAGATAATACAGAGAGATCCGTTGTGCCCTTCACCCAATTTCTTCTTGAAGCAACTTTTAAACATGAATTATTTGATGGATTTAATTTCTTTATTCCAACAGTCTGAGATTCATGCTGAGCAGCAGTGTTGTACGTTGTAAAGGCAATTCCAGTTCCTTTGGTTTCTCTATTTTGAAAATAGTGTAATATTTTTTCCCCTAATTACCCATGGTTAACCCTGAGTCAGATGCAAGAAAAGAAATCTCAGCCTGTTATGTTGTATACTTTCTTCTATCGTATGGACAAGTAAATGTAACCTGTGAGATACAGTTTCGGTTCAAGAGTGCATCTGTGCTGGGGGTCTGCCTTACCAGGTACCGGCAATTCCTCTGCTCAGCTTAGCTGATATAAGGCAGGAGGACACAGGGCAGAAAAGAGCGCCTTAATTGATAAAAACTTCTCTGTCGTTTGTAAGGTGTTAAGGTTTCAGCATAACTTAAAACACTGAGGATTGAAAAAATCAGCGCAGAGCCCAACATGGGTCTCAAACCCATGAACCATGAGATCATGACCTGAGCTGAAGTCAGACGCTTAACTGAGTGAGCCACCCAGGCACCCTGGAATCCTCTTCTTTCAACACACATATCCAAGTGCCCAGCTAACCCAATTTCCTGCCTAATACTTGTGTTTGTCTCCCATAACTATTCAGACATCTTAATATTTTTATGTTCACTTCACGCAGATGTTGAAAAAATTATTTGGGAGAAAATCAAGTGAGATTATTGACCATAGGGCTACCAATTTTCAGGTCTAGAGCCCAGGACAGGAATAATTTGGCTTTGGCTATCCAATGGAAGGAGTGTCTATGCTGCAAAAAAATTCCCGTTATTTTTGCCATGGTGAGGGAGGAGCATTTTCCTAATCCACATAAAGGCATCCTCTGAGTTAATTGATTAGTTCAATTAAAAGCAGAAGAAACAGTTAAGTGCCCAGTGTATGAGTACATATTAGAGAGAGAGAGAGAAAAAAAAAACAAACAAAAACTCAGCTACAATCTCTTCTTAAATAGGAAATATCAGGATTAATACAGTTCTCAAATGTTCTGATGTGCTCCAGCATCCCTTAGAAATATTGCATATTCTTGGGTCATAGAATTGCAGAATTGAGCAACAGAAGAAATCCTAAGGATTATGCAGCCCAACCTGTCATTTCACAAAAGAATAGTAAGTGCCCCCAATGGAAGTACTTGCTTAAACGTATTGGATACATCTGGTTGCTGAACTCAGCTATTCTGACTCCCTATTATAACCACAGTACTGATTTTCAGGTACATAGCTCTGAGCACTTTTTCATATGCTGTCTCTCTTTCATTCTTGTTCTTTATTTTTCCTTCTCTCCATTATAAACCAGTCATTCCCACGGACTTAGCTTCCTCTAGGAGGAGCCTGAGAAAGAGTCGTCTCCTGCACAGCTCTTGTCTCATAGCATGCATATCCCCACCCACTTGATCTTCAACTACAGAAGGGTTTGTGTTTATTATCCACATCCACACAGATAAGATACTGTGTGAAGAAGCAAAATTTAATGTTACACGAAGATATTCACTAATGAAATGACTGCTCAAAATCCCACATGGTTAACATGACGGCTTTTCCTTGCCCCTGGCATCCTCGGCTTGGGTAGTCATCTCTGCCTGATTTTCAGATATGCTAAACATCTGCTGAAGTAATGGAAATACAATGCCAACCGATTGCAAACTGAAGTTGTAAATCCTGGTAAACATGACAGGATCCTATGAGGTCCGTTGCTGTAAAATAAGTCCTGAGAAATAAAGATTATTACTTCCCCCCCCAACATCCTCTGATAATAAAGGTCTGACAAAGTTTAAGATTATACTTGTTAAAGAAACGAGAGGAGAACCATAACACAAGAGGCATTTTTAAAAGAATGCTTTAATTAATAAATTGATGAACCATCTTTTAAAATTATGCTGCAAAGATCATGTATATTTTGTTCCATCAATTGCTCCAAAACAAAGTCAAGACTCAATTCATTCTCAGACTTCATGCATCATTTCCACCACGACCTGAGTTTTGTTCAACATTAGATAAAGTGAACTTACTTTCATAAGTTCCTTCTTCGAAAGATCAAGTTTCAATCAAACATTTACTTATCATTTACAGTAAAATTATGGTTCTCTCTTTAAGTGATCTTTCTGTAATGCCACAGATCCTCAGACAGAGAACATGTGCATACATGAGCAAAGATCAGAAGACTAGGACAGAGAGTCAGATGTTACGATAGGTTATCTCTTCACTGGTAGTGTGGCAAATAATCATTTTCTTCCGAGAACTTTTCTAAGCTTTTCAAAATGTTCTAAAAATAAGTATATTGTATACTTTGAAATGCAAAAATATTTACTTTTAAGGGTTGCCTGGATGGCTCAGTTGCGTCTGCCTCTTGATCTCAACTTAGGTCTTGATCTCAGGGTTGTGAGTTCGAGCCCCACGTTGAGCTCTGCGCTGGGCATGAAGCCCATTTAAAAAAATAATAAAATAAATAAAATAAAGTAAAAGACAGAATTCTCCTCGTACTTCGTCTCTTCATAATCTTCACCTCCACCAAGAGCCTGAGACATTGAGGCTGCAGTTCTTCTCGCTACAAAGACATTAATTACTCTGTTTTATATTTCTGAGTAATTTTGGCCTTATTCTGAGGCTTTTTATGACCCTCGTTCTTGAGGCAAGGGAGATAGCGTGGATAACATCAGACAGGTAGAAAGCGTATTGGAGGTTTGACTTTTCCGGCCTCAGCATATGAAGTTGTCCTGAGAAACAAAGCATCTTATCTTCCTCCCCCTAAAAACTGGTGAGCATTTTTATGATTTCTATTCTTTACCATGTCAAGTACGAGAAGTCATTGGTCTGAAGCTCTTTTTCTAGCTATAATTGGCTAGTGAGCCAGTTATCTATTGGGGCCACCCCGGTTTATGATAATAAAACCGTGATGCCCCCATATGTAAGAACCATAGACATAGTTCTGCCTGCAGGAAAACAATGGCTTGTTCTCTTTCTATCCAAAAGCCAATTTAACATTTTTCTTTATATATTTATTTCCTTTATTTCTCTATTTTCCTGTGCACATTCTGCCCCCTTCCACAAAGGAGATGAAGATGTTTTCCCTTCTAATTCCAGAATTGTATGGCTGACAACAAAAGACATGTAAATGAAAGAATAAAATAGAAATAAGAGCTAAAGGTCAGGGAAAATTATAAACAAATAGTAGTAACTTTGTGATGAATTAATATATACTATATTGTAAGTACATTTATGTGAGTCAATTTATAAGTGGTATAAATTAGCAATAAAATTAGGGATAGAAAAAGGCTTACAAAGGCACAGGTCTCGAGAAACTATATAGTTGTTATAGTTGACCTTCAAATTTCACTCTAAACTGCCTGGCAATTAAAGCTAAAAGAAAGAAACAATCAGCGTAAGTTCACTTTCCTTCATTAATTCAGTGGGGGACTATATGGTAGATATATATGATGAAACTATTATTAAAATCACAAATGGCAGGGCGCCTGGGTGGTTCAGTTGGTTGAGTGCTCACTTCTTGATTTCAGCTCAGGTCATGATTCCAGGTTCGTGGGATTGAGCCTTGTATCTGGCTCTGTGCTAAGCGTGGAGCCTGCTTGAGATATTCTCTCTCTCTCTCTCTCTCTCTCTCTTTCTCTCTCTTCCCCTCACCCCCTCCCCTGCTCGCATGTTTTGTCTCTGTCTCTTTTTCAAAAAATAAATCAAATCAAATCAAATCAAATCACAACTGGCAGAAAACCTATGACAAACAGGCAATTATTTCTCATGCTACTAAACACAACCTCTACTATTAAGCCTGAGAAAGTGTTACCTTTGACCAGACAATGATTTAACTTACCCTCTGCTACCTCTGTAGTTAGATGTGGATTTATTTAGATTTCCATTTTTGACTTCAAAAGAATTTTTTTCTTTTCTGATAGTGTACTCATAAAGATAAGGGTTAGAAAATGTTAATTAAAGTGAAAATATCTAACAAATATTACTGCAATGAATATAGTTTACATATTTCTGAATTATCCCTCACCTGTTTCTTCTCAAAGCGGTTTATTCCTTTAAAACTGCAGAATCTAGACCTGAAAGAAAGGACCTTAGAACTTTTGTCATTCAATCTCCTCATTTAGCAGTTATGGGCATATTTTCTCTGTGTCTCAGTTTCCGAAAATGGATATAGTACAATTTTCAAATGGTAAAAAAAAAACATGACTCTCAGATAAATAAGAAAATGAACACAGGTCAAAAATTGTATTTAACTTGGTAATTAGTGAGGGAACCAGTAGGATATTAAAACCGATAAGAGCAATTGATAAACTAGATTTATATAGGCAATCTAATTGATGTCTGTCTTAAGTATAAAATTGTCTAACCCTCTAGCAGGACCACATATCATAGCCTATGGGGTTCTGTTTCATTGGATAGAAATCATTTGCCTTTCTACTAGACAAAAAGTAATTCCTTGTTATTTGTAGATTCTGTATCTGCAAATTCGCCTACTCATGAAAATTTATTTGGATTTTTTAAATCAATATTCACCCTGTTTTCATGGTCATTCAAGGACATGCACAGAGCAGAAAAAAATTTGAGTTGTCTGATGTGCACATTCCCAGCTGAGGTCAAGCAAAGTGACACTCTGCCTTCTTGTTTCAGCTCTCACATTGTAAACAAGTGTACTTTTTGTGGTTTATTTAGTGCCATGTATTTTTTTGTTCATGTTTGTGCTTTTTGGTTGGTGATTCCTCCATTTATTTATTTTTTTGATTCCTCTGTTTAAAATGACCCTCAGGCATAGTGCTGAAGTGCTGTCTAGTGTTCCTAGCACAAGAAAGCTGTGATATGCCTTACGTGTGTGTGAGTTTTGTTCAGTTGTGCGTTATGGTGCTACTGGCCGAGAGTTCAATGTTAATGAATTAACTATATATACAGTCAGTGTTCATGGTGACTTTATAGAATATCACTACTGGGAATAATAAGAGCTGATTATATCCACAAATAAATCTCTGCCCTGCGGAGTTATAAAATAGACCTGTAAATAACAAGTCAAGCCTAGCACTGCACCACCAGAACACCTGTTACCCTTCTGCGTATTTCTAAATTTCAGGCATTTCTAGTAATATTTAGTTAGCTTTGTAAAATGTCTTGGCCCCACCAAAGTTCTCTGCTTTCCCCTTAAGTTGCAAAACAAAAAGCAAGATATACTTCCCTGCTTACATTTTGACCAGTGCCGTGTGGAGTGTATTTTTCCCTCGTTCTAACTCCAGAATTGCATTCCAACATTCATAACTAAGTTTCCTGTGCTATTAAATGTCATGCCTTTATTTTTTTATTTCTGTTTACATTTATTTATTTATTTATTTATTTAGCGTCATCCCTTTAAATACATGTTAAGCTGTTACTCACTCTTAAATCCTTTCCTGCTATCCCTACTTTTGGGAAGGCTTTTATTTCAGTTATACAGTTATGATATCATTACTTTGTTCCTAGCCCAAATGTAAAGTGGTGATTCAAACTATGATAATGTCCCTAGATTTGTTTGTTTTTAGAAGTTTTGAGGATCTAATTTAGGAAGTACTACTAATGAGAAGAGCCATTGCTGTAGTAGCACCGAAGAGGTTTCATCAAGATGTGTCACTCACTCTAGTAGATGTGTGAATCACAGGTAAATCATCAAATTGCTCTGGGCCTCAGTGTCCTCATCTCTCTCCTCTCTAAATAAAGTTAATAACTACCCAGCCTTCCTACCTCCCACTATTGTTTTAGCAGCCAACTTGAAGTGCATAAAGCAAACAAGGTCCATCCTAGTTCCAGAGGTCAGGAAGTAATGTTTAAGCCGAAACTTGAAGAAAATAAGGGGAGAGGAGTAGCTTGGGAAAAGGCTCTTCTGGTAGGCAATGTGTTGGGCTTGGGGAACTGCAAACCTGGGGTGAGGCTGGATTGGGATGTAGGTTCTGTACCACCTTCTTTCTACTAGTTGTGAATATTCTTCAATCCATTCTTCTGTTGAACAATGTAAAATACTCACAGGTTTATTTACCCAATAAATCCCCTACTATGTGAACTTTCCCAGCTTCTTTTGCATGGTTCTCCATCTTAAAATTGTGATATTAATTTGAGAAGCTCTTAATCTAGCTTTTCCAATTCCCATCTACAGTCATCAATTTTGCTTTAAGTTGACGAGTATTTATATTTTTCAGTCAAACAAGAGTAAGAATATGTAAAAAGAAAACAAGTATATCCCTGACATCTTCTGCAAAAAGTCAATGAGCTGTCATAGGATTCTAATTTCAAGAAGATTCGAATTTCAAGAATTTCCTGTGACACAGGGAAGGTTTTGATCCTATTTCACTTGAGGTGGCAAATTACAAGCACATTTAAGTTCAAAAGAGATCTGAGTAGGTTGAAGCTGGCCAACTTATCCACCCACCCTTCCATCCATCCATCCATCCATCCATCCATCCAACCATCCATCCATCTAACCATCCACTTATTTCCTTTATGCCTCTTAACCCTGTTCACCTCTTTCACCCATCCCCCATGCCTCCGGCAACCACCAGTTTGTTCTCTGTATTTATGAGTCTGTTTCTGTTTTGTTTTGTTTGTTTGTTTTGTTTAAGTGGCTAACTCATTTTAATAAGCAAAGTTTTGCCTCAAATTCAGTAACGTGGGTACATAAGCTTACTGCTGCACTGCCATGAACTGAATTACTAGGGAAACTCTAAGCCTTCAGAAATAGCTTTCAATCAACAATTAGGAAATTGTGTTGTCTTGTGAAAGGTGAGCCTGCGAATTCAAAACAAAACAAAACTGTTTAAACATCTGGCCTCACGACATAATCATACAACACTTTTAAAAACATACTGGCATAAATCAAGCTTGAGATACTGGGCCTGATATCAGAAAGCATTCTGTGTAAAAATGGCTCCTTCTAAGAAAAATCTGAACACAAAAAGAGAAAGCTTTCATTAGAATCATGAGACACTTTACTGTTTCAAAATCTAACCAAACCTATTTTAAATAAGAGTCATTTAATGCAACATGTGCTTACTATGAATGTCTTTAGACTACAAACCAATTCCCACAGTGTTTAGCAAAGTTAACATACTGTTAACTGTGATGAATATGCTAATCACAGCTGAAGGAAGATTATACAACTGCATCTTATCACAACATCTTATTTTGTTAGAAAAATATTCTTCACGTGTTATCAGTATCTTATATAAAATGTTTTAAAAACGGGTCACATACAGGGGTGCTTGGGTAGCTCAGTCACCCGAGTGTCCTGCTCTTGATTTTGGCTCAGATGTTCATCCCAGGGTTGTGAGATTGAGCCCTGTGTTGGGCTCTGTGCTGAGCGTGGAGCCTGCTTGGTATTCTCTCTTTCCCTCTTCCTTCCCTCCTGATCTCTCTCTCCCTCTCTCAAAAAAAAGGGGGGGGGGATCATATATAGGAACAAAGCCAGTTTTGAGTTCTAAAATGATAGCTCAGGGGTGCCTAGGTGGCTCAGTCGGTTGAGCATCCGACTTCAGCTAGGGTCATGATCTCACAGTTCGTGGGTTCGAGCCCCACGTCGGGCTCTGTGCTGATGGCTCAGAGCCTGGAGCCTGCTTCATATTCTGTGTCTCCCTCTCTCTCTGCCCCTCCCCCACTTGTGGTCTGTCTCTCTGTCTCTCAAAAATAAATAAATGTAAAAAAAAAATTTTTTTTAAATAAAAAGGGCACCTGGGTGGCTCAGTCGGTTGGGCATCCGACTTCAGCTCAGGTCATGATCTCGCTGTCTGTGAGTTCGAGCCCTGCATCGGGCTCTGGGCTGACAGCTCAGAGCCTGGAACCTGTTTCGGATTCTGTGTCTCCCTCTCTCTCTGACCCTCCCCTGCTCATGCTCTGTCTCTCTCTGTCTCAAAAATAAATAAATGTTAAAAAAAATTTTTTTAATAAAAAATAAAAAATAAAATAAAATAAAATGATAGCTCAAAAAAATGATAGCTTAAATTGTAAAACATGAATTTCAGTTATAAGATGTGATTTTTCTGTGATGAAGTGCTCATGCCTCTAAAATAACTATTTTAATTCAAAGCAATTTATTTTATAAGGAAACAACTGCAAACTTTCAATTAAGGAATATAAAACATACAGTAATACCATGTAAATTAAAAGGCAAGGAACAGTATACACTAGCTTTTTCTGGCTATGTTCTATCTACATCCAAAAAGCTTAAAATATTTTACCATAAAAGTCACATTATACAATTTGGCTATTTCAATAAAAAATGGAAAGTAAAATGCCATGTTACCATGCCATTCTACCAAGGCGGATATACTAATTCCACAAATGAACATACTGATTGCTTATTACACTTAGCTCTGAGTCCCCTGTCAGCCAAAGAATAAAAGAAAATGCAAGTTACATAATTCTTACCATGACCAAAAGAAGCATATTATTTCTTCAAGCACTCTTTTTCTGATACTAAATTCTAAAAGGACGTGGAATTAATGTTTATTTTTTATTTTATGTATGGTGGGGTATTTACATATACAATATGGTTTAATCATCTCAGTGAGCATCAAATTAACCCATTTTGCATTCTATGAGATATAGATTCAAATCTAGGGCTGCTTAATTCCAAGGTTTATGCTTTTTCCACATTTCCCAACCACTTTGTACAGAACACTTAATTAATTATTTTAGTATTTATTTATTGCACAGAATGCTTTAAACCCTGTAAAGGACCAGGATACATCTTAAGGACTTTACTGGAAACTCAGAACAATTCTCAGAACCATCTTTTTTTTTTTTTTTAATGTTCATTTATTTTTGAGAGAGAGAGTGCCACTGGGGAGGAACAAAGAGAGAGGGAAACAGAGAATCTGAAGCAGGCTCCATCCTGACAGCAGCAAGCCAATGTAGGGCTTGAACCCACAAACTTGGAGATCATGACCCCAGCCGAAGTTGGATGCCCAACTGACTGAGCCACCAAGCAGCTTCGTCAGAACCATTCTATTTTTTTTAATGTTTTTTTAGAATGGTTTTTTAAAACCATTCTATTTTGTTTAATTTATTTTTGAGAGAGAGACAGAGACAGAGAGAGAGACAGAGAGACAAAGCGCGAGCAGGGGAGGGGCAGAAAGAGAGGGAGACACAGAATCTGAGGCAGGTTCCAGGCCCTGAGCTGTCAGCACAGAACCTGACACAGGGCTCAAACTTCTGAACCGTGAGATCATGACCCCAGCGGAAGTCGGATGCTTAACTGACTGAGCCACCCAGGCACCCACCCCCCCCTTTGTTTTTTTTAAATGAGAACCATTCTTATGATAACTTCTATTTAACCTCTGTAGAAATTGAGGACATAAATTTCAAAAATGACTTAGTAAGGTTCTGTTCTGGGTAAGATAACAATTCACTTTGTTTCACCCACTGAATATAACTCTAAGATCTAGATAGAATGCATGGAACAGAATACTTGGGTGGCTCAGTTGGTTAAGTGTCCAACTCTTGAAATTGGTTCAGGTCATGATCCCAGGGTTGTGGGATCAAGTCCCATGTTGGGCTCTGCCCTGAGTGTGGAGCCTGCTTAAGATTCTTGCTCTCTGTTCCACTCCCTGCCCCTCTCCCTCCCACTCTACAAACAGGTGTGCACACATGCTCTCTCTCTCTCACTTGCTCTCTGAAATAATAATAAAATGAAAATGCATGAAACAGCTATTTTAGTACTCTGAAAAAGCAAGTAGTAGAAGAAGGATTAGAGAAGTCCAGAATTTGAAGTATCATTGAACCGGCAGTGACTTTCTGATTTTTACCCTTCCAGTATTCCCTTGTCTGATATGAAGTTAGCCTCACACCCAGAAGTGTAGTCAAAACTTATAGCCTGAACCCAACTAGGTCAATTTGCTGCTAAAATGAAAATATCACCGTCCTCCCTAAGATTTCAATAAGATTTCAATAAGACCCTATAATAACCAAAATGTCCAAGACACAATCCAAAATTACTCAGCATCAAAAGAACCAGTAAAGTCTCAATCCAGGTGGGAAAAGATAATCATTAGGTGCCAGCACCAAAATGACATGTAATTAAAATTATATGATAAAGTATTTGAAGCAACTATTATAAAAATGCTCTAAGAAGTAAGGGTAAACACTCCTGAAAAAGGGTAAATAGAAAGATGGAAATTATGAGCAAAGAAATAGAAAATATAGAGAAGAGCCAAACGGAAATTTTATAAAGATGGGTAAGAAAAAGTCCGTGTGTTCAAAGTCTATGGAATCTAACTGGAAGGATAAGAAAATTTTAAATTACAATAATACAAAAGAGAATAAAGATCCAAATCGACAAATTGAAATCCATTCATAGATTTCAATAAAACCAGATCACTTACTAAAATACCTAAATCGTAACGATAACATTATGGAAAGTGCTGTGATAGGGGTACGAACAAAGAGAAGCAGGGCCAGAAAGAAGGAGTGATCAACCTGGTGGGTGAAGGGATAGAGAAGGATTAGGGTAGACATATTAGGATTAGATTAGCCCAAGAGTGACAGAGACCAAAAAATTAAAAAATTTTAAAAGTCATTATTTTTGCTCTTATAAAGGTCTGGATGAAGGCGTTCCAGTGCTGGCGTAGAGATTTTACCATCATCTGATCCTAGACCGACTGCCACCTCTGTTTCACCATTCCTAAGTATGGCCCTTGTTGTCCCTGTGCAGATTGAGTTGCAGTCATCCCAGACAGGTTCCAAGCAACAGGAAGGAAGGGACAGAGAAGGGCAAAGATTTTGCCCAGCTGCTCGTTTTGTTTTTGTTTTTGTTTTTGTTTTAATAAGGAAGTTTCCCTGAAGCAGCCACTGACATATCATTGGCCAGAACTTAATTGCATCATCACACCTAGCTTTAAGGGAAATTGCAAAATTTTGTCTTTATTTTGGACAGCCAGGTTGGCCATCTGAAATCTGGGAGTTGTAAAACAGAGAAAGAAGAACAGATATTGAAGGACACCCAGAGATCTCTGATGTAGGCTACACGGAGTAACCATTTGAACTTTTGGCCTCTAATTCACCCCTTTTTTTCTTGGTTATTCTCCAGCTTCAAAGGCCTCTCTTATCTGGTCTCTCCTTGTTTTTCTGTTATAGGTTAAGTTCTCTGAAAGCAGATACTGAGATTAGTGTGTGAGATATATTATAGGGGTCAATACCTCTGAAAGGAAGAAAGGGAAAGCAGAAATGGGTCAATGCAGACCCAAAAGGCTGTGGTCTATCTACCCAGTGGGATGCCTGGAACAAATATTATTGGTCAGAGTTGTCCTGCAATTGGACAAAAATGGTTGTGCTTTCATGAATTTAGAAAGGCTGGGACCTAGTACGAGGTGGCTCTCTCAGCTGAGGAAGCTCCTGAAGGAGCTAACAGCTCCTACTGACTGCTCTCCCAGGAGTAGGGTTGCAAGTCTTTCCCTGAAGGGGAATCTGGCAATACCTATCTTTGTCTTCCAAGCTGTTAGTACTCAGACCCTTCTCTTCTTCCTTTACGGTTACTCCATAGGTGATCTTATCTTGTATTTATAACTCCAGCCTGAAACATGGACTTCTTCATTCCTCCAAACTTCAGACCCAAATATCCAATTGCCTACTTCATGTTTCCTCTTGGAAGTATAATGAGCATCTAAAGCTTAACACTGAAAACTTAAAGTCAAACTTCTGATTCCCTCCTTCTCCCTTCTAATATTTACTGAGATGTCTTCCCCATTTCTAAGAATAACGCACATAAAAAACTAGGCATCACCCTTGAGTTCCTTCCTTCCTCTTTTACTCTTTCTCTCTCTTTCTTTCTCTCTTTCTTCCTCCCTTTCTAACTGGAAGTTTGTACATTTTAACCCTTTCACCGAGTTATTTCTTTTTCTCATGCTGTGTATTCATCATCAAACTCTGTTTTCTCTACCTATAAAATGTCCAGAATCTGACCACTTCTCACCACTTCCATTATTACCTTTTTATTCCAAGCACCATCATCTTCTGCTGTAATTATAGCACATGTATTGATTTAATAGAATTAGATCCCCTCTCACTCTTCTATTTTAAACTTTACTGTCATAAAAATTCATGATAATTTTATTATATTGTACACGGAAACGTCCACTGATAGCTCAATTTCAAATGATCTTAAGCCTATGAACTAAGTTGGGGAGAACTGACATTGTTACAATGTTTAATGCCTTCACTCAGGAATATAGCATTTTTTTTTGTATTATTCAAACCTTTTATCTTTCAGTAGATTTAATTTTTTTTAATGTTTATTTACTTTTGAGAGAGAGTGTGAGTGGGGCAGAGAGGGAGAGACACAGAATCTGAAGCAGGCTCCAGGCTCTGAGCTGTCAGCACAGAGCCCGACGGGGTGCGGGGGGGGCTCGAACCCATGAACTGTAAGGTCATGACCTGAGCCGAAGTTATATGGTTAACCTACTGAGCCACCCAGGCGCTCCTATCTTTCAGTAGGTTTATAGTGTCCTGTATTTATGTCACACACTTCTCTTATAAACTTATTCTGAAGTAGACATTTTTGTATTTTGGATGCCATTGGGAATGGCATTGTTCTTACTGTAATTTCTAGTCTGCTATTGCCAGTATATTTGTTTAACAAATGGAGAGAATAATGAGTAGGTCATGGTAGCCTGAGGTTTATTCTTCTTGGTCTTTGAAATTCAAGGTTTTGAAAAAAAAACCCTGAACTTCAATAATTTGATAAGATGAAATATGCAGCCCAGAGAGAAAAATATAGCCATTCTATTTTTAAAAAAATGTTTATTTATTTATTTTGAGAGAGAGAGAGACAAAGAGTGCAAATGGGGGAGGGGCAGAGAGAGAGGGAGAGAGATGGGGATGGATCCCACAAAACATGAGATCATGACCTGAACTGAAATCGAGTCAGACACTGAGCCAACTGAGCCACCCAGGAGCCCCCAGGAGCCCCCAAATATAGCCATTTTAATTGGAGATTAAAACTCGATGTTCCCTGTGTATGCATTTGTTAAAACTTATCAAATGGGACACTTAAGATTTGTGTATTTTGCCATATGTAAATTTTACCACCAAAATAACCCATAAACAAATATTCAATTCTAGATAATAATAGGCATGCTGAAGTGTTTAGAGGTGAAGCGTACTGATGTCTGCAACTTATTTTGAAGTGATTTAAAAAATGAGATGGATTGGTGCATAGACAGACAGAAAAATGAATATATCAGTAGATATCTATTTAATAAGGCCAATATAGCAAAATGTTAATTATAGAATCTAGGTGGTAAATATGTGAGAGGTTACAATTTTATCAACTTTTTGGTGTGTCTGAAAATTTTCATAATAAAATGTCCAGAAAAAAATTCCTATTATCAACTACACAGTTCATTACAGTATTCTGGCCTTAATAGCTGGTCAATATCTCAGTCGTTTTACCTCCAACAAAGGGAGCCTCTGCCATATGCGGTCTGCCATTTATTTACTAGTGGTGAAGTAAGAACATCTTTGATTTTCTGTTCTGTGTTTCTATTCTAAGGCCCTTATAATTAACACTGTTGGAGGCATAATGTCATAGCATTCAGTGTTATCTGGTGCCGGCAAGCAGTCCCAGACACAGCCTTCAGCATTCATGGTGGGTTGGTTTATTATCTGAATACAAGGATGCAAACCTACTATAGTTGCATTCAAAAGATTAAATTAAAGGGCAGTGGCTTTCAATTGTGGGATGAATCACAAGCCTAACGTGTTCAATCTGCTTTTCATTTGCTAGTATCCAAGATTTGAAACATTACTGTCAGGTCTCTGCACTGCTTTCTTTCAGTTGTAAGATTCATAACAGATGAAACTAAGTTGAATTAAACAGGGGAATGGTTGTGAGTTCCAAACTCCCAGATCTTTCTAAGTGTACTGTTTTTTCCCTTTTCATCATAGTCTCTGGGGATGGATGGGACAGGTAAGCTTTCCTCTGACATCATAATCATTTTCATTAATTATAATTCTGAACTTTCCACCTTGCTGGAGGTTTCACAAGTCTGTGCTTTTTAAAACAATAATAATAATGGTGGGGTGCCTGGGTGGCTCAGTTGGTTAGGCATCTGAGTTCAGGTCGTGACCTCACGGTTTGTGAGATCGAGCCCCTCATCAGGCTCTGTGCTGACTTGAGCCTGCTTGGTATTCTCTCTCCCTCTCTCTCTCTTCCAAAATAAACAAATAAACTTTAAAAAATAGTGACTTTCTTTCATGCAGCTATCTTAGATGTAAGAAAGAGGCAAAATTTTATAAAAATAACTAGATATCATCTTTTCCCATCTCTCACTCAGGCCTGATGCTAATCAGGTTAGGTATAAAATATGTGACAGGTGGAAAATATATATTCTAAATATATACGATACCCTTTTGTCTTGGTTTTGGCTTTTGCTCCAAAACAGTAAACAAAAGGCGGTGTTGACCTAGCTTTTAGGACCTGCAAAGAGGTTGTAAAAGTCACTTTGTGACTGTAAGCCTATCTCCCACCTCCAGCCTATTGATGAGATGAGGACCGTTGGAGGTTAAGAGTCACTTTTGGAAACAGTTATTGGAACACTATGCATTGCAGACTCCCCATTCCATCCCGGCCTTAGGAGCAGTAGGAGAACATCTCAGAGAGCTTGCCATGTGTCTTCAGATGTTTAGAGGACCCAGAGGCTGACTTGCACCTGGAAAAGTCTAAATTCAGGGCTAACTAGAGCTGTCCCTGATAACAGAGTGAAGGGTGAAGGCTCTCATTCTAGCAACTTTCAGAATTAGTGGGAATAGTCAGCACTTTCAGAATTTGGTCAAGCAAAAATGTGAGTATTGCCATGAACCAGAGTGGACACTGCAGTAGAAGGCCAGCATGAGTGGCCTTAAAGCCACTCTAGAGGTCTAGAGGTCTGTCTGCCTGACAAGATGGCTCTAGGAGAAAGGGTCGTCCTGGAATGGAAAGCCAGAAGCAGGCACTATGGGAACAGTTGCAGGGTCAGCAGGAAGATGCCTGCCCATATCAGGGAACAGCACAGCAGGTAGCTCCAGAAAAGAGTCTTCAAACAACTCACATAAACATCCCCTGAAAGAAATAGCCAGCAATTCTGCATCCGTCAGACAAAGGGCCTATACCAATGTGGCACCAGTGAAGCTAAATGACTAGGGGGTGAGGCAAAATGAGTAGTGAAAGGCAGACCCTCTCATTAAACGTGTCCAAACCTGGGTCTGGTTAAAAGCCATGGAAGAGAGAAGGAGCTTTACGCTGAATGAGAGATTAAAGTTCTTACTTTGATCAAATTGAGCTTTTTAATTCATGAAGACAAGCCTGTGTGCTAATACCTTAAAGTTTTAAGAAAAGCTTTCGGACTTCCTTCAGATAATGTCCATAGTCAGGGAAGGAGATGACATTCAGGTATATTTAAAACACATTAAGGGGGAAAAAAAGCTATTTAATAATTTTGTCCCACAAAATCCAGCTAGTTCATAAAGATGATACATAACGAACAAACAAAATACATGTATCTATAAGAATTTAGAGCTGAGGTGGACTTTATTATTGTCTCCAGTGATTTATTGTCTCTCCATGTGACAGGGTGATACTTCCCTACTCACTGACATCAGACTTGACCATGTTGTTTGCTTTGGCCAATAAAGTATGAGTCGGAGTGATGTAAAACACTTTCAAGCAAAATAAAAAAACACAAACAAAAAGAAGGAGAAATGTATAATTTAAAGGAATAGGAGGAAAGTGTCTGAGCTCTGATGATAGCAATGAGAAGGAAAAGGAAGATGCAGGAAGTTTTGTAAAAACAAAATTGACAAGACCTTAGTTGACCAGCCTGTAACACTCTGGGGCTTCAGCATTCATTCATATTGAAGCAATTTTAGGTCACTGCACTATTTGGATTCTTGAGATGGCTTACTTCCTTTAGACTTTTCACATTTTTTAAAAAATGTTTTATTTATTTTTGAGAGAGCAAGGCAGAGCATGAGCAGGGGAGGGGCAGAGAGAAGGAGACACAGAATCTGAAGAAGGCTCCAGGCTCGAGCTGTCAGCACAGAGCCAGACGCGGGGCTCAAACCCACAAACCGAGATCATGACCTGAGCTGAAGTTGGACGCTTAACTGACAGAGCCACCCAGGTGCCCCATCCTTCAGACTTTCCAAATGTGAGCTCCCTACCCTCATCCCCAATACTACTCATTCCTCTTCTCTTTCCCATCTCTTCTTGTCTAGGTCACCCTCTCTAATCCTCTCTCTCTTTTAAATAAACTACACATCCTTGTCCTTACCTTACAATCTGTTGCTCACTTCCCAGAAAACATGGTGTCTTTCATGTTGTAGATGCTTAATAGAGATTTGTTAAATAAATACTTTTTTCCTAGTGTTATTCCAATAATGTGGATACCCTCATGATTGCTCTCTACCGTCCAACCTGTGGCTTCTCCTGTTGGGCTCCTGTTCTAAGTCAGTGGTGCCACCATCCATGTAGGTGGCCAAACCAGAAGTCTGAGAATGTCCTGGAGTCATCATCCACTTGTCAACCCATAACAGTTCTGTCTCCTTTATGTCTCCAAGTTACTTTCTTTCCTACCATCTTTTCCACCACCGCTCTTAGTTCAGCCCTTCATCATTTCTCCCCTGAATTACTGTGTTAGTCTTGCTTACAGATTTTCCCTCCTTCATTCTGTTTTCATTTTCTGACGAATATCCGTGGTGATCTTTACTTAGTTTTTTAAGTTTGTTTATTTATTTTGAGAGAGAGAGAGCATGCACACATGTGCATGTGCGTGGTGAGGGGCAGAGAGAGAGAGAGAGAGAGAGAGAGAGAAAGAGAATCTCAACCCGGCTCTGCATTGTCAGCGCAGCACCCTACATGGGGTTCAAGCCCACAAACTCTGAGATCATGACATGAGCCAAAATCAAGAGTCTGACACTTAACCAACTGAGCCACACAGGCACCCCAATGGTGATCTTTTTAAAATACAATTCTGATTACATTACACTGCACAATTTTAAACTCAGACTTCAGATAAAAACAGCAAAATCCGTAACATAGTGAGGGGACAAAATGCTTCACTATCAGGTCTCTAATTATCTTTCTTCTTCCACCAAACTATGACACTCCATGCATGTTGAAAAATATGTGGGTCTTTGAATACATCTTACTCTCATTTACCTCTGGCCTCTCCCTACTGGACTGTTCTTTCTCCCATCTTCCTCCCCTTCTCATGATTAAAATCCCACTTCCACTTTCCCCAAAAACTCAGCTCAGGCATCACCTCCTCTGTGAAGTCCTTCTTAGTTAGCGTTTTCTATGCTCCCTTTGTCTTCCCAAACCATCTCCTGCCTACTTTGATTACAGCACTTCCAACCACCCTAGGATTGGTTAGTTATTCGGTGTCTTCCCACTGCAGTGTAAGCTCCTTGGGGTCACCAGTTGTGTCTGATTCATCACATGCTGGGCATAGAGTCCATGCTCAAAAAATGTGGATATTAGATGTCTTGGTGGTTGATAGAATATGATGACCAAACAGAATGGAGAAATCCAAGGTAACCAAAATTTTGATATTGGGTGATTAGGAGCTGAGAACAGATACAGGGAACTGTGGAGGCAGAGTTAGTTTGAGAAGGCTGCTGCTTTGGCTTTATATATGCTGAATTTTAACTGACAGTATCCAAATGGAAAAGAGAAATATGGGCATTTTCTTTTTTTTTTTTTTCAGGTATACATAATAGTGATTTGATATTTTTATACATTGTGAAAGGATTTCCATGATGAGTCTAGTCACCATTTGTCACCATACAAGCTTATAACAATATTGTTGACTGGATACCCTATGCTGTGCATTGTATCTTCATGGTCTATTTATTTAATAACTGGAAGTTTTTTTTTTAAGGAGGTAAGTTTTGTTTGTTTGTTTGTTTGTTTGTTTTTAAATTTAAATTCGAGTTAGTTAACATACAGTATAGTCTTGGCTTCAGGAATAGAACCCAGTGATTCATCTCTTACATATAACACCCAGTGCTCATCCCAAAAAGTATCCTCCTTAATACCCATCACCCATTTAACCTATCCCTCCACCAACCTCCCCTCCAGGAACCCTCAGCTTGTTCTCTGTATTTAAGAGTCTCTTATAGTTTGCCTCTCTCTCTGTATAACTAGAAGTTTTTACCTGTTAATCCTTTTCACCTATTTTGCCCCTCCCCAGCCCCATCCTCTCCCTGCTCTGGTAACCAACAGTTTGTTAGATTATCTATGAGCCTGTTTCTGTTTTGTTTTGTTTGCTCATTCGTTTTGTTTTTTAGATTCCAGATATAAGTGAATCATATGGTATTTGTCTTTCTCCGTCTGACTTATTTCATTTTGCATAATATCCTCTAGGTCCCTCCATGTTGTTGCAAGTGACAAGATTTCACTCATTTTAATGGCTGAATAGTATTCCATTGTGCTTATATACCACTTTTTTTTTTTTTTAAATCCATTTACCCGTCAATGGACACTTAGGTTCCTTCCATATCTTGGCTGTTGTAATGCTGCTATGCACATAGGGGTGCATGTATCTCTTCAAATTGGGGTTTTTGTTTTCTTTGAATAAATACCCAGAAATGAATTGCTGAATCATGATAGCTCTATGTAATATTTTGAGGAACCTCCATACTGTTTTCCATAGTGGCTGCACCACTTTGCATTCCCACTGACAGTATATAAGGATTCCCTTTTCTCCACATCCTCACCAATACTTGTTATTTCTTGTCTTCCTGATAACAGCTAGTCTGACTGGTGTGAGGTGATATCTCATTAGGTTTTTGATTTGCATTTCCCTGAAGATCAGTGATGTTGAGCATCTTTTCATGTGTCTGTTTGCCATCTGTATGTCTTCTTTGGAAAAAAAAAGTCTATTCAAGTCCTCCGCCAATTTTTAAATCAGATTGTTTAAAGACATTTTCTTATATAACTGGCATGCTCCCACTCATACAGACCCATGGCAAATGCATCATTATAGGGGACACATTGGCACAGCTGACCTCTTACTGGCATGGCAACATCCTGAGTAATGTGAGGCTCCCTCCCGCAGTATCATGCAAGGGGACTGGGTTAAAATAGATACCTACCTGCTTATATTTGAAATAAAATAAAATAAAGCAAAGCACTGTAAAAATAAACACTGCAAAGATACATAGTTTTGGATTTGGTATCTTGTTAGTATTTTATATATGCAAAAGATAGCTAAAAAAGCAATCCCTAAAAAGGTTTTTGTAAATACTTTTCAAGTTTTTATTTATTTATTTTGAGAGAGAGACAGCAAGAGTGAGCAGGGGATGGGCAGAGAGAGAGGGAAAGGGAGAATCCCAAGCAGGCTCCACACTGTCAGCGCAGAGCCCGATCTGGAGCTTGAACTCACAAACCATAAGATCATGACCTGAGCAGATCAAGAGTTGGTTGCTTAGCCAACTGAGCCACCCAAGCACCCCAAAAGTTTTTAAAAATTGAAATGAATGTTTCATTATTTTTAGCTCTAGAACAAGTTGGTGATAGAACTACACAGAGAAAACAATTCAAGTTATTAATGCTGTAGTTTTAATACATATGTTCAGTGTGATGTATTCTAAGAACAAATAGAGCTGCAAAGAAATTATGAACGGCATGCATTAAATAGTTGTGTTAACAGTCACATTAGTATTATTTTGAAACTATTTTTTACATTGCAGGATAAAGCAAATGTTAACTATGTTAATGTTGTTAGGAATCAAGATTTCCCACAGTAGTATATATATCTCCTCTGTAATGTTAAATTTGAATTGGAAATATCAGTAGGAGCCTGTGATTTTTTTAATTTCCAGAAATATGTATTTTATAGCTCTGACCACTGAAAAGGCCTAGATGTAATGACAGCACAGATTGTGGCCTTTAAATACCATTTCCCACTCAAGAAGCCAAGGCTCCATGCAGAAATGAGTGATTCCAGATCTAGGACCTGAGATACATGTGTGTGTATGTATATATATATATATACTAATTCATCATATAGAAGTTTAATTATCCAGCATGTCTTAAGCGATAAGGCCCCGGGGAACACACTTGGTTTAACCAAAAGAGGTCAATTTGTAAAATCAGAATGACTATTACTTTAGAAGGTGAAGTTAACTACCAAATAAACTGGCTATTTATATTTGCATTCTCTATCTGTGGACAGATCTGAGGAAAGCAAATTATAAGCAAAATTAGCCTGGTGAGCAGCAAGCCAGAGTGAATAGAGTTTGCTGGATAATCCTAGTGGCTGATGTTATCAAGCCATGATCATCTGATCAGACGTTTCCACACAGGTGACTCAACTCGGTATGTATCTGCTATGTGGAGAGGATTCTTTCACTCTTCTGATCTGGTATTGCAGGAGTATAGCCCCTTGGCCTCCATTCACTCTCTGTTCACCTCCTCACGATGTTTTTGTTCTGGCCACTCCCCTCCCAGCGAGCAGTCTCTTTCTTTCTACACGATGAGACTATCAAGTCTTAAGAGTAAAAGACCACATCTGTCCCTGCAAATGTGTTGTTGTACCATTTAAAGTACAACATTAGTTGCCCACATTTCACATAAAAATACAGATTTCTGACTTCTCCTTTAAAAAAAGAAAAGACCAGAAAAATATAAGGAATTGCACAACAATTAACTAGAGTAGCATAGAATCCCCAGTTCACCATGGACTCTGAGTAGTTGGTTCACTAGTTTCTGTCCCCCCCTTTTTTTTAAAAAAAATTTTTTTTAGCATTTATTCATTTTTGAGAGACAGAGACAGAGTGTGAGTAGGGGAGGGGCAGAGAGAGAGGGAGACACAGAATCCGAAGCAGGCTCCAGGCTCTGAGCTGTCAGCACAGGACCTGACTCGGGGCTCAAACTCACAAACCGTGAGATCATGTCCCCTGTCTTAACCAGCCTTGCAAGTACTGAGTTTGCAACCATGCGATTAAGTCATCTCTGCAGGACCACGCACTCTGCTGAGCCACTGCCTTTGTCAGGTAGTTAACTCTCAGAAGGCAATCTTTCTTCCTATTATCCAGGTTCCAGGCCAGAGCATGATTTCTTCTGTTGACCTCCTGTCTACATTTGCACCAGCTACTGACAAGCCGGCTCTCACCACAAAATAGAACGAATTTGCTGAAGAGAAGGAAATGGAGGCCCAGGCCTTGGGGAAAACCCACAGTAGAAAAGTGAGAGGAAGAAAAGCAACCTCTTCACAATGGGGCTCCTATTTGCTTCTTTCCCTCTTTTTCATTTTTTTCTTTTTTCTTTTAAATTTAACATTTATTCATTTTTTTGAGAGGCAGAAAGAGACAGTACGAGAGGGAGAAGGACAGAGAGAGAGACAGAGACACAGAGTCCGAAGCAGGCTCCAGGTTCTGAGCTGTCAGCACAGAGCCTGACACAAGGCTCAACTCACGAACAGTGAGATCACAACTTGAGCCAAAGTCGGATGCTTAACCGACTAAGCCACCCAGGCACCCCTTAATTTTTTTCTTTTTTTAGTTCAAAATTTTTTTATGTTTATTTATTTTTGAGAGAGAGAGACAGAGAGAGGCAGAGATCGTGAGTAGGGGAGGGGCAGAATCCAAAGCAGGCTCCAGGCTCTGAGCTGTCAGTGCAGAGCCTGAAGTGGAGTTCAAACCCACGAACCGAGATCATGACCTGAGCTAACCGATGTCAGACGCTTAACTGACTGAGCGAGCCATCCAGGTGCCCCTTTAATTTCTTTTCTTTTTTTTTCTTTAAAAAAATTTTTTTTTTAAATGTTTATTTTAGAGACAGAGAGACAGAGCACAAGTGGGGGAGGGGCAGACAGAGCCGGAGACAGAATCTGAAGCAGGCTGCAGGCTCTGACCTGTCAGCACAGAGCCCGACGCTGGGCTCAAACCCACAAACCATGAGATCATGACCTGAGCTGAAATCGGACACTCAACCAACTGAGCCATCCAGGTGCCCCTAATTTTTTTTCTTTAACAGAACTTCCCACTTATGGAGTTGAGAATCAGTATGCTTTCTGAAGCAAAGCCTCTATAGTCAGAGGCCCTGAAGTGAATCTCTAATAGAAGTTTCTGAGTTTCTGGGGTACCTGGGTGGCTCAGTTGGTTAAGTGTCCAACTTTTGGTTTCAGCTCAGGTCATGATCTTGTAGTTCATGAGTTTGAGCCCCGCGTGGGGCTCTGTGCTGACAGTGCAGAGGCTGCTTGGGATTCTCGTTCTCTCTCTCTCTCTCTGCCCCTCCCCTGCTCGTTCTCTCTCCCTCTCTCTTGCATTAGAAATAAATAAACTTCAAAAAAAAAAAAACCAAGTTTCTGAGTTTCTGTGTACATTTGCACACACTGACATTGATGACATAGGCATGAACTCGACTATCTACTGGGTGTAAGCTGGGCACAGGCTGAAATCCAAATTATTTTTGGTCCCCATTACAGATGTTAGCCTGTGTTCCATTTTTAACTCTGACGTAGGCACATGCACTGGTTGCCCAGGAGACACGAATCTGGGCAAACCACGGAGAAAAGTGCCCTGAGGGAGGGCAAATTTTGTTTCTCTGTGGTCTTGCTCACCCACAGCCTCCAACCTCACCCTCTCACTCCTGTCCCCCAACCACAGAGACCCATGCCACTGCAGGGAAACGTGGGCACAACTGACCCTCATTGGTTGGCAGTCGCCAGGACGGTGGAGGCTCCCTGATTTCCCCTTCTTGGTGTGGGCTGCAGTGCCCAAGTTCCACCTGCTTAAAAGAGCCACATCTGGCCTCTCTGACTGGGTCAAATCTCAATAAACACTCTCAGTACCAAAAGCCAATCCTTTGTCACATGGCTCCCCATTGCAATCGTCCATGTATTTATTGTTCGATTAATGTCTGCTTCTCTCACCATGAGAGCAGGAACCACGTGAGCTTTGTGTGTCCATGTGTATGCAGCATCTAATATAGTCCCTACCCAGAGTAGTCACTCAACAACAACTGCTTAAGTGAATCCCAGACCATTTGGCAGTGGAAAGAACCTTAGAAGGCATTCATTCCGCTTTCCTTATGTGATGAAGGAGGTAAAGCAATTTCCCCAAATCACATGAATTTTCAGAAAGGCAGCATTAAGTAGTGGTTAAGGCCACAGACTCTGAAGGCAGAATGCTTGGGTTCATATCCAGGCTTTACCATTTACTGGCTCAGTGAGTTATTTAATGTCTCTGTGCCTCAGTCTCCTTATCTGGAAAATAGGGATAATTGTTATCAGCTCACAAAGTTATCATAGGGATTAAATAATATTTATAAAGTGCTTAAAATACTTGCTACGTAGTAAGCATTACATATATGCTGGGTAGAAGCTGGAATAGGACCAAATTCTGGGTTTCTTGATTCCCTATCTAGTGTTTTCACAAAACTGACTAATGTTATTTTGTCATTGGGGTAGACCAGTGTTGTCCAATAGAATTTTCTGTCATGACGGAAAGGCTCCACACTGTCCAATACAATAGCCTACTAGCCACATGTGGCTACTGAGCACTTGAAATGTGGCTAGTGTGACTGAGGAAATTCATTTTTAATTTGATTTAATTTGAGTTAATTAGAATTCGAAGTTAGACTACTCGACGGACAGTCAGGAGCAGGAATTCTTACAGCAGCCAAATCGTCATGGCTGACAGAATCTGGCTACCCTTTAAGCCCAGAGACATCCTTTTGAGCATGAGTAGCACAGTCTCCTGGAAGCCAATAAACTCCCCCACATCTTTATTTTGGTCAGCCCTCCCCGGCCAGGCACCTGATCAAGGTAGTGTTGCTATCCTGTCAGGTAGCCATGTAGGTCAGCACATCCCCCCAGACCTGTGGTTGAATAAGCCAAATAAGAGCCTTTTTCTTTTTTTTAAGGCCATACACCATGAATTTAGAAGCAACAACAGCATACAGATAAACAAAAACTTTCAAAGATCTAACATGAGCATTTTTAAAACCAGTTTTAAAATACATATTCTTCAAGAACATTTAACATTCTACTTTTGGAGAACTCCTCTTCCATATGTATAGATATCTCCTGCCATTAAAAAAAAAAATCAATCCAAGGAAAAGGCAAGACCTCAACTGGTTGGATTCCAAATTAAGCTACAGCTTGAGCTATAAATAGCTTGCCAGTGTTGAGGATCTGTCCTCTGAATTTAAATGGCTTACTTCTCTCCCAGAGGACAACATTCACTGTGTCTGATGGCAGGATTGGACTCTGGGAAAACACACTTCATGTTTTCTCTGGACTCATTTCTATGTTGTGTTCAAAGCAGAGTAAAAGTAACCAACCATAGTTTTAGGTTCTACACATATGCGTTGTCAAATATAATGAACATAAATATCTAGAGCTTTTCTTAGTAGGAGGTGTGTGTGTGTGTGTGTGTGTGTGTGTGTAATTCAGTTTCATGTAGATAACCCTAAAGGTATGTGTAAGAGCCTGAAGGTATGTTCTGAAATAGATTTTACTTTTTTTTTTCCAAACATGTTATTATTGACCCTACAAATGTGTCTTCACCAGTTATCACCGAAATATTTATCCTTTTTAATTTCAAAAACAATCTCTGGGTTTTTTTTCTCTGGAATGCTGGTATAGCTTCCTATGTGGCAGTGAGGACCAGAAGAGAAAAATAAGAAATGATAAGATGCAGGTTCAATTTGTGGTAGGAATTACATTTCAAAATGGATTGTATTACACATACTTAAAATTTTTCAATGCCCCAGAAAGTAAGTTTAAGGCATTTATTGTCAGTGGTATATGCACGTATTTTAGGTAATCAAATAATTCTGCAAACCTTGTGGATTATTTTTTAGAATGGACACTTTGTACATGTACATACCTCTGTCAGGTGCCCCCAAAGCCCTCCTCCTACTGAGTTGTAAATATAATAGCCATGTTTCCTGACATCAATCTTTCCTTTCCCACCTACCTCTTTTTAAAAAATGACTGAAATTTTTTATACTTTTTCTTATTAAAAATAATAATGTACTTGTATATAGAAAATTCAAACGATTCAGAAATAAAGAAAATATAAAATGAAAGACCTCTGAAATTCTACTCATTTATGGATAACCACAGCTCAAGTTTGGTGTTTACTCTTCCTGATCCTTCATGCTCTGTCTACAATTATCTGGTTGTCATTGGCATGCAACTGACATTTAATTCAACACATTCTTTTGTAGCATCTATGTAGAATAAGGCTCTGTACTGGGAAAGGATTATGACAGAAGAGCCAGAACCACTTGGCCTCCAAGGAACTCATAGAGGATCTGAGGCATGCACTGATATAAAATGGAGAAAATGTAAAGTTATGAAAGAGAGACACCAAGCTTTGAGAGCTGAGAAAGGAGGATTTCCATCAGGGAGGACTGGAAAAAGCTTCCTGGTGGAAATGCATCTAGGCTGGTTTCTGAGATGTAGGTATGACGTGGACATACAGAGATGGAGAAAGGCATTCTAGGAGCAGGGAACAGCATGAGTACAGACAAAAAGGAATATACCTCAAGCAAAACAATGTATAATGCATTTTGCTTAAGGCATTGAAGGAGCCTATGGGGAAGTGTGGTGGGAAGTAACCCTTAGGCACCATGATTTAGGTTGGATCTACTCTGAAGCCAGTAAGGAGTCCTTAAAAGATTCAAAGCAAGGGAATGAGGCAGAGTGTTATGGAGTGAATTGTGACATCACCACCTTCCCCGCCATTCACAGGTTGAAGCCCTAAACCCCAGGAGACTATATTTGGAGACAGGACCTTCAAGGAAGTAATTAAGGCTAAATGAGGTTATAAGAGTGGGACCCTAATCCAATAAGACTGGTGTCCTTGTAAGAAGGTAAAGAGACAACAGGAGTGTTTGTGCACAGGGAAAAGGTTAGGTGAGGAAATAGCAAGGAGGTGGCCATCTATAAGTCAGTAAGAAACCAGCACTGCCAACATTTTGATCTTGAACTTCCACTCTTCTGAACTGTGGAAAAAACCCAAAATTTCTTTTGTTTAAGCTCCCAGTCTGTAGCATTCTGTTGAGGCAGCCTTAGCAGACTCATACATAGAGTTTAGCATTTGGTTTAGAACATTTCTTGGTTCTTACTAAACAACAGACTTAGAATAATCATATTTTAAAATAATGAAATTGTTCTTAAGCCTTCACACTTTGCTTCTCCACTGAAACACGAGAGACGGACTCCATTGCTTTTACTCTGTATGACAGCCTCGTATTGAATATCCCCATTCACGTCAACAGTATGCTAGCTTCTATACAAACATTCAAAAGTCACAATTTCAGCACAATGAGTGATTTCAGGCAAAATGATTTAATAATAAAAATAGCAACAATAAAATTAAGGCAGCTGTTAAAGCCAACTGCTTGCAATGTAGCAGATACTCTAGATGCTCTTCATGTATTGATTTATTTAACCCCCACAACAGTCTTATCAGGTAGTTACTATTACTATGCCCATTTCACAGATGAGGAAGCCAGGCACAGGGAGGTTCAGTAACTTGCCCCGGGTTTTATAGCTCAGAAATGCAGAACTGAAATTGATACAAGTGGAATTACTTAATACCTAGATACATGTCCATATTATTAACATTCTAATAGGAAGTATTGCCATTTGACAATGTGTTGAGGACAATTTGTTTATTTTCAGGTGCAACTCAGAATGTAAGTAGAATATAAGTTCTGTGATGAAACTAAGTGTTACCTGTGGTCCTGTGAGTATTTGGCTTCAAGCTGAAGTCAAGCTTTCTTTACTTCTATTCACTCCAATATCACTGAAGATAAAAACACATTACATTCCAATTTGCAGATATCTGAGCAAACTTCCTCATAAGAGTGTAATGGCTAAACCAAAAATGGAGTTTCTGGGTCTATAAAGCTGAAAGCTACCCTTTGAACCCTGGAGGGCCGCTCTATAAAGCTCTGTTAACATGGTCTGCCCATCTCTCTCCTGGACATCTGTATTTTATTCCATCCCTAACTCGACACTGTCTTTTTTATCTTTATTGCAAATCTGAACTGTGCTTCTGTGCCAAGACCCTGTCAAGTTATATTCTAGATTGAGTTTTCTTAGTCTGATTGTGTAAACTTTGAAAAACAGAGAACAAAATCTTCCTCTCTCTTTTCCTTATTGCGTAGTTCCTTACAGGATAGATAAATTACAGTGTTATACACATAGATGATCCTCAATAAACCGAACTATAGAAAAACTATTTTTGGCATCATTCCCAGAATTAACAACAACAAAATTTGCTTTTATATATGACCAGTACAAATGGTCATGATAGAATGCATAAGGAGGCTTAAGGGAAAGAGGAAGAGAAGTTCTGTGAATAATTCTCCAACCAGAGAATAAGAATGTTGTATGTGCATTGCTCTGGAAAAAGGGTCATTAGCAATTAAATAGTTAAACCTTGAGTGAATGCAGGCAGCAGCTGGAGAGAGTGTTTATAGTGCAAAGCAGGAAGCCGGGAGTCAGTGACTTCTGCTGGCAGGAAGGAGTAGAGAAGGCGGAGGGAGAGCTGAGCAGGGCACCGAATTTTTAGTTGCTCTCAGCCTGGAAGACTTTCTTTCACAATTTGAAGCCAGATATTGGCCAGAAAACTTCTCCTGTTCCTGCACAAAAGATGAAAAGGTGCTGAGTGCACATGGAGTGAAGCCAGAGTTGGGAGATACAGGCATTGTGACCAGAATACATTTGCAACTTCCAGCATTTGAATGGAACTACATGAAAGTAGAAATTGAGATGCTTAGACATCTAGAAATACTGTTGATGAAGTCTTCTTAAATAATAATCATAATACCTAACATTTATTTAGCCGTTCTTACATGCCAAGAACTATAATAATTGTTTAGTATTTGTCATCCCATTTAAGTCTCAAGAACCCAGTGCGGAAAGTCCCTGTTTTAGAAGTTATTCCTCATTTTATAAGTGAGCAAACTGAAACTTTTCACGTTAAATCATTTGCCTGAAGTATAAATTTAAAGTTTGACCCTGTCAAAGTACACATTTTTAAAACTAGAAAAATGATCTTTATACAAACATATAATGTCCAACATTTACTTGCCTCATTTAGGAGGGAACTAGCTGGTTCAACGGAGAGGATACAAGATTGTGTGTGTGTGTGTGTGTGTGTGTGTGTGTGATCAATGGAAGAAAAGAATGCTGGACAAGATTGAAAAGATAGAGAATAGAGAGCTGACTAATGTTCTACAGAGCAATAAAACTAAAACATTTAGGGTTATTTTCTATTGTATATAAATCATTTTTATCTCTAGAGGACAAAAATAACTTGCAACTTAACAACTTCTAGACATTATCTACTTTTTGAGGGTTTTTTAAAAAATGTAGTTGATACACAATGTTACATTAATTTCAGGTATACAGCATAGTGATTTGACAAGTCCATACATTACACTATGTTCACCACAAGTGTAGCTACCATCTGTCACCATACAACACTATTTTTTTTCAAATCTTTTATTTAAATTCTAGTTAGTTAACATATAGTGTAATATTGGTTTCAGGAGTAAAATTTAGCAATTCATCACTTACACAAAACACCCAGTGCTCATCATAAATGCGATCACCCATTTAACCCATCCCCCACCTACCTCCCTCCATTAACCCTCAGGTTGTTCTCTATCATTAAGAGTTTTTAATGGTTTGCTTCCCTCTATCTTTTTTTCCCCTTCCCATATGTTCATCTGTTTTGTTTCTTAAGTTCCACACATGAGTGAAATCATATGGTATTTGTCTTTCTCTGACTATTTCGCTTAGCATAATATATACTCTAGCTCCATCAACATCGTTGCAAATGGCAAGATTTCATTCTTTTTGATGGTTGAGTAATATTCCAGTGTGTGTGTGTGTGTGTGTGTGTGTGTGTGTGTGTGTGATACATATGCCACATCTTCTTTATCCATTCATCAGTAAATGGACGTTTGGGCTCTTTCCATAGTTTAACTATTGTTGATAATGCTGCTATAAACTCTTAGGTGCATTCCCACCAGCAGTACAAAAGTGTTCCTTTTTTTCTGCATCTTTGCCAACATCTATTGTTTCCTGTGTTGTTAATTTTAGCCATTCTGACAGATGTGAAGTGGTATCTCATCGTGGTTTTGATTTGTATTTCCCTGATGGTGAGTGATGTTGAGCATCTTTTCATGTGCCTGTTAGCCATATGTATGTCTTCTTTGGAAAAATGTCTATTCATGTCTTCTGCCCATTTTCTTAACTGTATTATTTGTTTTTCCGGTGCCATACAACACTATTTCAATACCATTCACTACATTCTTCATGCTGTACCTTTTATCCTCATGATTTTTTCTTTTTGTCACTGAAAGCCTTTACCTCCCACACTCCTTCACCCGTTTTGCCCATCCCCTCACCTCTGCTCTGGCAACCATCAGTTCGCTCTCCATTAACATCTACTTTTAAAGGCTTGGAACCCTAACTAACAAAACAGAACAGATCAAACAAAATTACATCCCCACCAGGAGATCTCAGGTGGACTTATTAGACAATGTTGTCTACAGCACTAATAGAACTTTCCATGATGATGAAAATGTTCTACAGCCGCACTGTCCAGCAAAGTGGCCACAAGCCACATATGGCTATTCAGCACTTGAAATCTGACTAGTGTGACTGAGGAACTAAATTTTGATTCATTTAAATTTAGAGTCATGTATGATGAGTGACTACTGTATTGGATGTGGTAGATGACACAGCTCTATGACTTTGGAAGTCCACCGTCTGCAGAATATGCAGGTATATTTTTATTTTTTTAAATGTTTATTTATTTATTTTGAGACAGAGAGTGGAGGAGGGACAGAGAGAGAGGGAGAGAGAGAATCCCAAGTAGGCTCCATGCTGTCATGCTGAATCTGTTGAGGGGCTCCATCCCACAAACTGTGAGATTATTACCTGAGCCAAAATCAAGAGTCGGGCACTTAACCAACTGAGCCACTGAGGTGCCCCCAGGTAAATTTTTAGAAGCACTGTTATAGGCGATACTGACAAACATTGTTTGTTGACCACATTTTGACAAACACTGCTCAAATACATGCTCTTCTAGAATCCACTTTCTATAAGAGGAAAAGGTGTTGATGATCCCATTAAAGGGACAGATAATGGAGAGTCAGCTGCTGAAGGCAATACAATTAGTCAGTGGTAAAAGTGGGACTTGGACCCAAGTCTGCCTGGTTGAAGGGTTGAAATCTCAAATGCCTACAGAGGCTAAGTAGGTCAAACAGATGGGTCAAGTGGTTTGGTTATAAAACAAACTGAAAGCAGCTAGTTTCGATCCAGTTGATTTGGGTCCAGAATTTCCAGATCTTGTAATTTTTCAGAAAATTCATAATTCTGGACTTTTCTGTGAGATCATCTTGATTTTTAAAACCATGTATGGATGAACCGAAACAAATTTGTAGTCCTAATATAACCCATAGACCACCAGTTTTCAACCCTGGCTAGATCTACAGTGTAAAAACTTTTCTCTTTGCCTCACTGTTCCTAGAAGGTATTGAAAACAAGGATTTGGTGTTTCCAGACCTTTCCAGGCAGAGTCAAGGACTTCTCACAGATATATGACCCTTGCAATATTTGTTACATATCGCTAAATGGTTATATACATGTTTGTCTTCTTGACTAGATTGCAAGTCCCTGGAGGAGAGGACATCTACTCAGCTATCAACTGCCAGCACAATGCCTGGCAAATAGAAAGCATCTCATACGTGTTACTGAATGGGTCTGCTACCATCTTTTTAAAAGCCTGTTATGATAAATAAATAAATAAATAAATAAATGCCTGTTTTGTGTAAGGTTTTCTATATATTATCTTATTTAATCCCTCCAGTAAACCAGGGAAGTGAGCATTATAACCTCTATTTTACTGAAGAGAAAACATGTTCAGAATTGTTAAGTAATTTGCCCAAGTTCACACAATTAATTAATTCTGCCTCCAGTATTAATGCTCTATGAGTTCTGCTCAGTAACTCCCCCTCTACTTTTTAAGTCTATCTGGCATAAGCTAACAACTGTAATCTTTTCCTCTGGGGAGAAAGCTGGGAGGGAGGAGGAAGGTGAGGCAGGGTTGGTCCCTGAGGCTCGGGCAAGTAGGAAGTGGCTCTGTTAGTGGGAATAGCCAGAATTAAGTGCCAGAATTAAACAAATAGGGCAGGCGTGCTGCGGGAAGTGCAGAGCTGGTGCTGGTGCTGGTGAAACAAGGCAGGAGGTCTGAGCAGATCACTGCAAGGAGAGTTAGAAAAAAGAACACAAAGCTGGGGAGAATTTGTGAGGGATAGGAACTTAGGGAGGGGCGGATTGTGCCTGCATTAAAGAGTGAAGCTTGATACTTGGGGAAATCACAGGAGGGCACAGATACTGTAATATCCCAGTGTGGTGCCAGGCACCAAAGCAGGGACTCAGTTAATAGTCATTGACTGATTACCTGTCATAGAGTTGCCCATAAGGGATTCATTTGCAGATGTTTCTTACCCTTAAAATTCGAGCAAACAGAGGTTCAGAAAATTTGAGAAAGGTAACATAATCCAGTGGGTATTTCGAATTGTAACTCTCTCCTCCCCACCCATTTCCCACACCGGCTGCTTCCACCCCATGGAGACTTTACCATTCGACATTTATTAATCCACTCATTTGTTTTAAGGATCAGCCTGAAATCCATTTTACACACCATGAAATAGTGATTACTCTCAAGGAAGACATCATGGAGCTGGGGAAGATCCAAAGCAGAAATTCCAAAATGACCAAAGGATAGAGAATGACCTCCAGGGGTTTGGACTCTGAGTCGTGGGCCTGTGGTAGAGACTCAGGAAAGTGGTATGATTCAGTCCTATGAAGTGAGGAAAGCAGTGGCGCGTGTCAATGGAGACAGAATTTTCCATCAAACTCTATACCCAAAGGGCACATGATTTGAAGCTTGAAAAGAGGTATGCTATAATCTTACACACTTGGTACTAAGTCTACGGAATCTTCTGCCCAGGAAATGGCTCAGGCTGAAAATAGAAATTGTCTCAAAAAAAGGTAAATATATTTGATCATGAAATTCATAATGGGCTCTTAAGAGAATCTTAGGGTGTTTGAGGACAGGTATATTTCTGATCCTCTATGGTTCACATCCTAGAGGCAAGCAAACTCAAGAACAAAGAGTCTCTGTATCTCATATAAATAATTTTTATTTTTTTATTAAAAAAATTTTTTTTAGTATTTATTTTTGACAGAGAGCGAGAGTGAGCGAGGGAGTGAGCGAGAGAGAGAGAGAATGGAGGAGGGGCAGAGAAAGAGAGAGACAGGGAGACACAGGATCCCAAGCAGGCTCTGCACTGAGAGCTGAGAGTCTGGCAAAGGGTTCAAACCACAAACCATGAGATCATGACCTGAGCCAAAGTCAGACAGTTACTGGACTGAGCCACCCAGGTGCCCTTCATATAAACATTTCTTAAATATTCGTTCAAACACAAAACGACTTCTGTATTTTCCAAAAGATTTCCTCAGAAAACAACTTTTGCTTAATGTTTTCAGATTTCATTTGAAATGTAAATAAACGAATTTCAATAACACCAAAGCATACTTACTTAAGAGTGTACAATAATAAGAACTTACTTTGAAATGAGTCACCAACAGAAATAGAGTATCGACGGGCAAGCTAGAACTTAATTTTCTAATATTAGATTGCGTTCATTTCAAAACAGAATGAATTTCACCTTAACTGTGATAGGGTTTCTCCTCAACCCAGAATGGTTTATTTATTGCAGCCACAAAATAAAAACATATTTATTAATGTGTAAAGTTGTAAATCTTACACTTGTCTTGACATAAAACTTAGTGTGCTGTGACAGGTCTGTCCCATTAGAAACATATTAAACATGTTGACTGATAATCCCAAGTATTATTTCTTAATTTATTTTTAAAAATCAACTACTTTCCAGAGAACATGAAATATTCCTTTTTTTGTTAACAGATCCCAATTTTTTCCCATGCCTGCCATTGAGGTATGCTAGATCTTTCTATTGACTTTGCCAAAATGATTTTATGAAATACAACCGTACCTCCTCACATTTTTTCCCAGGAAGAAAAAAAAAGAAAACCGTGGCATATATAAAAGCCTATATGTGCAGTTTTTGAGAAAATCCAGTCTCTCAAGGCAGAGCTGAAAAGACAAGGGAGGGGGAATTCTTTTCTGTACTGTGAAGTTTGGTTCTCTGTGAAGTAGAATTTCATCAAACTGAATGTGTTATGAATTTTAAATATATTTGATGCTAAAAGGGAAAAAATAAGTATGCTGTCCTTTCTTGTAGGCTTGTCTTTAGATGTGTCTGGTCATTACCTTGGCAACCCTTACAAATGGCAACTGACGTCAAGAAAAGAGGAAAAACACTGCTGAGAGCATACACTCTATGCATTATAGATCATTCTGAGGACTTCGAATTCTTAGGCTCATACACTAAATGGCTTTAAGATGAGTACAAGAAATCTTCCATTTACAAACATTCTTCATAAACTTATTAAGATTGTGAGATCTGAAAAGAGCATCTTTGAGTTTTTAATTTAAGCAAAATACAATTCAGCTATTAGCTTAGATGTTAGGTCTCACAATAACTGACAAGTCCATAAAAATGGCATTAGCAAATCTCAAAAAAAAAAAAAAAAAGGAAGCTGATCTTTTCTTCTGAAAGTATTTTCCTCAACATTTTAATATGAAAAGGTTCAGGCATAGGAAGTTGGAAGAATTTTACAGTGAACACCTGTATATTCATCACCTGATTACCCAGAGTCATCACCATTCTACTCTTCTGGCCTTATTACATACATATTCCTTTTATCTATCTCTCTCTCTCTCCATCCATCCATATATCCATCCCCTTATCCATACCTTAAGCCATGTATTTTTTAAAATATTTATTTATTTCGGGCAGAGCCCAAGTGGGGAAGTGGCAGAGAGAAGGAGACAGAGGATCTGAAGTGGGCTCTGTGCTGACAGGCTGACACAGTGAGCCCTATGTGGGCCTTGAACTCATGAACCACCAGATCATGACCTGAGCCAAAGCTGATTGCTCAACCGACTAAGCCACCCAGGTGCCCCCAAGCCATCTATTTTTTGAGGCATTCCACATCAAAATTGCAGACATGAGTATACTTCCCCTTAAATATCTCAATATGCATATCATTAACTACAGTTCAACATTTCTTTTGATATAACATTTATAAACAATGAAATGCACAAACATTAAATGTACATCTGCTGAATTTTGAAAAACACATACAAATTTCTATCAAGATATAAAACATTACTATCAACCCATTCAGGGCCCATATACCTTTCCCATTCAATCCCACCCCAACCACCTTCCCTAGGCAACCACTCTTCTGATTTCTGAAAGTATTTTTTAGATCTTTGTATTAGGGTTTATTACTTCTAAGAGCATCCTCCCCTGAACTGTCCCAAGGACTTCATTCATCTTTCAAATTATAAGTACACATGTTCAGTGACATTTAATATTAGTATATCTAGCATTTACTTCTGCTCTGTTCTAGCTTTCCCCTACTTCAAACATGTAATCATAATACTCCATTTCTGGGGATGAAAGGCAAAATCAAAACAGACTGCATAATTTTTTTAAAGTTTACTTATTTTGAGAGAGAGAAATAGCACATGCACACACACATGAGCAGGAGAGGGGCAGAGACAGAGGGAGAGAGAGAATCCCAAGCAGGATCTGTGCTGTGAGAGTAAAGCCAGACAAGGGGCTTGAACCCACGAACCGGAAGATCATGACCTGAATCAAAAGCAAGAGTGGAATGATTAACAAACTGAGCCACCCAAGTGCCCCCAGGCTGCATAATTTTTGAGTCTGAGTGAAACACAAGGCCCTTGTTCAAAATTGATTAAGAATTCCAAGATGGTGGCAGTCAAGTATTAAACTAAGGGTAGGGCCCTTCTAAGTGCAGGGTCCATTTGGTTGCACAGGTTGCATACTCATGAAGCTGACCCTGGTCAAAATACAACTGTTAACAGTGTAGCCGAGTTGATCAAATTGCAAGTCAGCCATAGCAGCCAAGCTGGGTGCTAAAAACTTCTCTTTGAGTAGCTGGATGATGAAGGGTGGTCCAGGGAACATGGCATGGGTAAACATAACTGGCAGCAGACAGGTACTTGGGGAGTCCAGCAGTGGTTCTATAACAATATATATGGATGTATCAGGATATCAGCCTTAAGGATGGCCCTACTGGTGTCCATGACTGATCAGCCCAGTCTGTGGCAAGTGAATCTGACTTAGCCTTTCTTGTCATCCACTCCCCTGAGTAAGTCATGAAGTAGGTTTGTAATGCAATCTGGACCAATCAGCTATGATTTTTCTGTTTTAAGCTACAGAAACAGTACAATACCTTCCCCTCTCCCCCTTCTGCATCCCCATATGTACTGCATTCTTAGAAGAGTACGAAACCAGGATTTTTTTTTCAGGGTTCTGATTACTTTCCGAGTTTAGTGGAACAGTTTTTTCTAGATTTATGGTCCCCTTTTCTCCAGGGTCTCTCTACATACTCTTCCTCTTTTTTTAAGTAGACTTTATTTTTAGAGTATTTTTAGGTTCTTAGCAGAATTGAGCAGAACGTGTGTACAGAGAATTCCCATATACTCTCGCCCTCTACACATGCACAATCTCCCCCACTACTGACATCACAAACTAGAATGGTAAATTTGTTGGAGTCATTGAAACTACATTATCACCCAAAGCCCGTAATTTACACTAGGGTTCACTCTTAGTATTGTTCTACGTTCTCTGAGTGCTGACAAATGTAGTATATTGGTACATACCCACCACTATAGTGTAATGCAGAATAGTTTCACTGCCCTAAAAATCTTCTCTATGCTACTCATTCATCTCTCCCTCACCCCTATCCCCTGGCAACCACTGATCCTTTCATTATCTCCATAGTTTAGCCTTTTCCAGAATGTCATACAGCTGGAATCATACAGTATGTTGTCTTTTCAAACTGTCTTCTTTCATTTAGTAATATGCATTTAAGTTTTCTCCATATTTTTTTTTTTTTTTTTGTGGCTTGATGTAGCTGATTTCTTTTTAGTACTGGATAATACTCCACTGTCTAAGTGTATGGTAGTTTATGCATTTACCTACTGAAGGACATCTTGGTTGCTTTCAGGTTTTGGCAGTTACGAATAAAACCGCCATAAGCATCTGTGTGCAAGTTTTGTGTGGACTTAAGTTTCATCTTATCTGGGTAAATTTGAAGGAGTGCAATTGATGGATCGTATGGTAAGAGTGTATTCAGTTTTGTTAGAAACCATTAAACTGTCTCCCAAAGTGGCTGTAACATTCTGCATTCCTACCAGCAATAATGAGAGTTCCAGTTACACTACATCCCTGTCCACATTTGGTGTTGGCAGTGTTTTGGATTTTGGCCATGCTAATGGGTATTTAGTGGTTTGCAATTCCTTAATGACATATAATATTCAGTATGCTTATAATATAATATTCATGTGCTTATCTTCCATCTGCATATCTTCTTTTTTTTTCATTGAAAAAATGTTATGGGCCTTTTGGATAGAAATAGGAATTTATTTGCCAGGAAGGATGATCCCATCATATTTCTATTGGAATCAGCATATGGCCCTCCTCTTTTTTTTTTTTAATGTTTATTTATTTATTTTGAGATAAAGAGATAGAGAGATAGAGGGAAAAAGAGTGCACGAGAGGGAGTGGAGATAGAGGGAGGGAGTGGCAGAGAAAGAGGGAGAGAGAAAATCCCAAGCAGGCTCCATGCTCAGGGGCTTGATCTCACAGCCCTGCAATCATGACCTGAGCCAAAATCAAGAATCAGATGCTTAACTAACCAAACTACCCAGGAGCCCCAGCACATAACTCTCTCTTTTCTAATTCTGTGATTGGCAGCTTGTCCCCTACCTCTTGTCTGCAGTGTTGACACCCGGCCTACCCAGCACCGCATAGGAGCCCAGGCTGCGGATACCAGTGCTTGGAATCATATTTGATTCCCAGATCAATGTGTTCTTGGATCCCAAACCAAAGTTTCCAGCATCTGAGAAGTTATTTTTCTTAATTCATACACTCATGCCTTTACACCTTTCTCCGGAATTTCTTCTGCGTTGGCCCCATGGACTGTGCAGTAGACAGCAATCTTTTCATTTCTTCTGATGCCAAAGGATCTGATGGTATATCTAGCTTTGGAGAATGCAGGGGTCTGGCTTTGAGCTGCTCCAGCACCTTGGTTGTCAGGATCAGTCTGTCTCCACTCTCTCAAACACAGACGTTGCGGCAGTTTGTGGATGCAAAGTTCCCACATGGGGTTCTCTTTTTCATCTGTGCCATGGGGTTCTCTTTTTCCTGATCTGTGCCATGATGGAGAATGGGAAAAGCATCTGTATATTTTCTTTAGTGATATAGTCTGTTCAGGACTTTTGCCTATTTTTTAAATCAAGCAGTTTTTTTTCCTTATTGTTGAAATTTTAAATATTCTACATATATTTTTGACAATAGTTTTGTTTTTTGTTTTATCAGATGTGTCTTTTGTAAACATTTTCTCCCAGTTTGCAATGTGTCTTCTCATTCTCTTAGCAGTGCCTTCCACGGAAGCATTATCCATTTTCTCATTCAAGAAATAGTCTATTCAACTGAGGGGATAACTCAGTAGATGAGAAGATCTCTGCCTTCGTGAAGCCTACACTTTAATGGAGAAAAGGAAAAAAACAGACAAGGAATAGACATATATCAGGCATTTAAGTGAAGATAGTTGCTGGGAAGAAAATATAAGTGGGGTAAAGGGATAGACACTGACTAGGTAGACCTAGTGGGGCCAAAAGTAGAATAGACCCTAGTGGGGGTAAGAGTGGGGTAGGAAACCAGTTAGTAGTCCATTGCTCTCATACAAGCAAGACATGATGTGTGTATGTGCTGGGGTAGAAGTAGTGGAGGTGGTGAGAAGTATCCAGATTCTGGACACTTGTTAAAAGTGCAGCTGACGTAACTTGCTCATAGATTGGGTGTAAGAGAAATAAACAATTTGGGAATGAAAGTGAGGTTTGGGCCTCAGCGACCAAGTGAATGGTGATAAAACTGGAAGGGATTGGGGAAGGAATAGGATAGGTGGGGACCAGGCCAGGCAGGGGAAAATCAAGTGAAAATTCAGGTGAAGATGTTCAAGTAGGCCATTGTGATTCAACTTGAAATGTTAGGGTTAGAGCTATACAAACTTGGGGGTCTTCCGATATCTTTGTAGGCCTTCCAAATTCTCTCTGTGTGCCTCTCCACCTTTCTCTCTGCCTCCATACCAGTATCAATTAAGTGGATGGACTCCAACCTTCTGGTTTCTAGCTGGATTCAGCCAGACTAGCAACAGATCAGAAGGGAGGAGAGTAGGATGGGGTAGTTTACTTGCCCTGCTCCCTCCCTGAACTTCCCCCTCAGTTGTCTGAGTCCCTCCATGAAAATCCACGGCCCTTGTCAGGCAGGTCTCCACACAGCTGTCTCTCTTCAGATGCAATAGTTGCTTCCTCCCTTCACCCCCATGGATGGAGACAGCTCCTCCCCTGACTAGTCGCAGAGTACTGATATTCTTACACTTTTGTAAACAGTCCTTTAAGTGGACTCTGCTTGAATGACCTAAGTTTGAGTTTGCTGTCTATTTCCTGCTGGTACCTTGACTGAATTTAAAACCAGAGATTGGATGAGATTACTTAAGGAGTACAAAGAGATAGAAAAGAAATTTGAGGACTGACTCTTATTTAGAGGTTGGAAAGAGGAGGTGAGTTCCACAAGGAGGAAGTCAGTGACAGGGGAAGACAATCAGGAACACGGAGTATCTGGGTAGTGGCTCAGCTAAGACAGGTTTGAGAAAGAATCCTCCTAAAGTGGCCCAAGCCATCATTTCCCTGGGACTCTCAGGATCCCTAGCTTATCATCCCTGACTCCTTTGTACCTCTCAGGGGTCTTGAAATTGCTTAGTAATTAACTCCTGACATCCCCAGATCAGCCGATTTGTTGTATGTATGTACCTCAGCCCTAGTGGAAATGGTTTGAGTTCTCCTTGGAGGCTCTCAGCAGCAGCGCAAATCTACAGATGCATTAGGTATGGGAGGGAGAGGGAAATGGATAGGAATTGCCAAGGAGTTCACACACATGGGTGCACAAAATTCTGTACACGTCTCAAGTACTATGGCCAAAGCAGAAGCTGTTTCATATTCACCACAGATGTTGAGTATCTAACCTAACATTCAGTACACAGTGGCAGCTCAGTAGATTTTTTGGATGAATAAATGCTTGCTCTTGGTGCATGAAACCTCCTTTATAGACTTGACAACTAATTCCTTGAATTGCACTATTATAATATGCCCCCTGATTATTCTTTTGTATACCCCATAATGCCTGGGTGTGAATGTTCTTTTCTTTTTTAAAAACAGAATTGTATTGAGAAGATGACAACATAAACTCTGCAGAAACAAAGGCTATGGATTTTGGTCACTTGGGCTCTGGGGCCATCAGATAAATGTATTACTAATGTACTTCTAACAACTATCGTCTTTGTTTAAAGTGTGAAATTGCTCTTCAGTAGTATCTTTTGCCACTCCCAGAAAGTGTGCTTTGTGTAACTGGCAAGTTTTTGCAGAGACTGTTAGCTGCTTGCAGCCTCTGTGTTAATGTGCTTTACTGATTTCCTCAAGTCCCTTTATCGTATCCTGACTCAGTATAAGTGAAAACAACTCCCGCTTCTACAAAATGGAGTTTGAATCCTGGCTGTGCCAATTTTACACACTGTAACTTTGTCTAAGATTTTAACTGTTTGAGTCTTAGTTTCTTTATCTATAAAATATTTCCTTTTTTTTTAAGTTTATTTATTCATTTTGAGAGAAAGAGACCTTTCTCATTTGAGAGAAAGAGAGAGAGAGAAGGAGAGAGAGAATCCCAAGCAGGCTCCACACTGTCAGGGCAGAGCATGATGCTGGGCTTGAACCCATGAACTATAAGATCATGACCTGAGCCAAAACCAGGTCAGATGGTTAACCGACTGAGCCACACAGGCACCCCATCTATAAAATGAAATTAATAGTACAGTTGATTCTCATTTATGGATCCCTTATTTGCAAATTCATCTACTTGCTAGAATTTGTTGGTAATCCCCAAATCAATGGTCACAGCACTTTTGCAGTCATTGGTCAATGTGTGCAGTGCAATGAAAAATCTGAGTCACCTGACAGACATGTTCCCAGATGAGTTTTAACAAGGTGATACTTTGTCTTCTTGCTTCAGCTCATACTATAAACAAGTAATCCTTTTAGATCTATTTTGGGCCACATTTTCCAATTTTTGTGATTTTTCTCAGTGATTTTGCTCTTTAAAATGGCTCCTGAGCATAGTGCTGCAATGCTGCCCAGTATTCCTAAGCACAAGAAGGCTGTGATGTACCTTACAGAAAAAAATACATGTGCTACAAAAGCTTTGTTCAGGCATGTGTTCTAGTTCTGTTGACTGTTATCAATGTTAATGAATCAACAATATATTTTATTTTATTTTTTTTAACGTTTATTCATTTTTGAGAGAGAGAGAGAGACAGAGCATGAATGGGGGAGGGTCAGAGAGAGGGAGACACAGAATCCGAAACAGGCTCCAGGCTCTGAGCTGTCAGCACAGAGCCCAACGCGGGACTCGAACTCACGGACCACGAGATCATGACCTGAGCGAAGTCGTCCGCCCAACTGACTGAGCCACCCAGGCGCCCCAACAATATATTTTAAATAAGACATCTTTAAACAGAAACACACATAAAAGATTACATATTAATCAGTTGATGATGCTGTGACCGGAGGTTTGTGGGAACCTAATCCTGTATCTCCTTCAATTTTTTTTTTTTTTTGAGAGGTTGAGAGCAAGCGGCGGGGGGGGGGGGGGAGGAGCAGAGGTAGAGAGGTAGAGAGAGAATCTTAAGCAGGCTCCATGCTCAGCACAGAGCCTGATGCGGGGCTTGATCCGACAACCATGGGGTCATGACCTGGGCCGAAATCAAGAGTCAACTGACTGAGTCACCCAGGTGTCCCCTTGTATACCTTTTAGTAGCAATGGTTCAACATTAACTAATTCAGTGTTTGCAAAGACTTTATGAAAGATAACTAGTATTAAGATTGGGACACACCTTAAAAGACCTCATTTTAATTTAATTACCTCTTTTTTTTTTTAATGTTTATTTATTTTTGAGAGAGACAGAGTGAAAGAGAGAGACAGAGTGTGAGCAGGGGAGGGGCAAAGAGAGAGGAAGACACAGAACCAATGAAGCTCTAGGCTCTGAGCTGTCAGCACAGAGCCTGACGCAGGGCTCAAACTCACAAACTGTGAGTTCATGACCTGAGCCAAAGTCAGGCGCTTAATCGACTGAGCCACCCAGGCACCCCTAACTTAATTACCTCTTTAAAGAATTTGTCTTTAAATACAGTTACATTCTGAGGTACTGGGATTAGGACTTCAACATACAAATTTTGGAGGGGACCCAATTCAACCCATAGCACATCCTATCCATCCTCATTTCCCATACCTGGTTCTCTAGCCAGCCAAACTGGCCACTCAGCATCCCCTGAAGTTTTCTTGTTTCTGGGCTTTGCTCACAATATTGCATCCCTACAGCATTCTTTATCTCCACCTGTTTAAGTCAAAGCTACCTTTTAAAAACCAGCATATTGATGAATGCTCATCAAAGAGGTAATTAAGTTAAAATGAAGTCTTTAAGGTGGACCCTAATCCAACATGATTAATGTCCTTACAAGAAGAGGAAATTTGGACACAGACATGCCCGCACACAGAGGAAAGACCATGTGAAGACAGAGGTAGAAGATGGTTATCTACAAGTCAAGAAGAGAGGTCTCAAAAGATACCAATCCTGTTGGTACCTTGATTTTAAACTTCTCAGCCTCCAGAACCATGAGAAATAAATCTCTGTTGTTTATAAGCTATCTAGTTTATGGTATTTTGCTATGGAAGCCCAAATGGTCTGAGATGCCAGGTAAATGAGTTGGGATTGGACCCTGTAGTTTGAACAACGAAATGTTTTAACTTTCTTTTTAATGTTTATTTATTTTGGGGAGAGAGAGAGAGTGTGTGTGTGTGACAGTAAGGGGCAGAGAGAGGGGACAGAAGATCCCAAGCAGGATCCATACTGGCAGCCCGATGCCATACAGAGAGCCTGATGTAGGGCTCAAACTCACAAACTGTGATATCATGTAAGCCGAAGTTGGATACTTAACCAACTCAGCCACCCAGGTGCCCACATAACTAAACTTTTTAAAGAGGGGTAATGTGATCCATGCTGCCCTTCAGGAAGGGAACAAGAAACAGCTGAAGAGAACGAGCTAAAAAGAAGAAAGGTGGGAGGCTGGGTAGATTATTGCTGTTGAGGATTATTCTTCTAGGTTTATGTATCTGTATTTGAGGCTCACATAATGTTGTACATTGTTAGGCCCTGATACAAAAGGATAGTAGTGGAACAAGGTCATAGAGTCTGGGACAAGGCTGGGAGAATGCTCTAAGAAAACAGTGAAACTGAAAACAGGTTTCTGGAAAACTTTCACAACAGCATGTTTGAAATTTCCAGTGGGGCTGTGAGGACTACAAAGGAATTGTGTAGCAATGGTCACTGAGCTTAAGATATACTATTTCCACGTGTGCCAAGGATATCATTGGGGATAGGAAATACTGAGACCCAAGTCATGAATAACAGATCTCTGGCAGGCATTCAACAGAGTCCTGAGCTGATATATGTGCCTGGACAAGAAGCAGCAACTTAAAATTTACTTTAATGTGTATTTTTCTCCATCATTTTGTTTCTTGCCTTCTGGAGTTTGATCATTTAAGGGAAACTGAGGCAATGATTGCCTCAGAATAACTTAGAGTTTGAATTTTGGGACAGCAGAGTAATTTCACTTTTGGACATGTTGAGTACAACGTGCGTTTCCAACTGGGACTTGTGAATGCAAAAGTCTAGCAGGACTGGACTGGAATACATAGATTTGAGAGCTGTTTGCTTGTGGGTGACAGATAGAGCCAACGCTATCTGGGAATCTGCACTGCAAGAAAAGAAAGATAGAGGCTCTGAATAGCTCTTACCAGGCTGCAGTCGAAGGAAGTGAAGGCACAGGAGTGGTCAGAGATAGAAGAGGAAAGCCATGACACAAAAGCCACCAGCGGAGGAACCAGTGATGTGGTTATCTTTGGAAAAAAGATGAATAGATGAAAATACATAGGAATGGGGTTAAAGTGGAGGAAGTTTAAGACAGATGAACTTGATTTCAGAGAAGTGAAAAGCCAGCTCATCTTGGAGAGTAAGAAAGGAATTAAGGAGAATAGGAAGTGTTCGGTAGATAGGCACAATGAGAATATAATAGGAAGTAAACAAAGCTGAACAAAAGACTGCTCATCCCCGTGAGAATTCAGTAGATAGTCTATAGCATAAAAGTACAAGGAAAAATTCTACAGTGCTCTGATGTTTCCATTAATGCCTCAAGCTATTTTAGTCAGCACTTTTTCAGTTGCAATTGAAGGAAATCCCAACTCAAACTAGAGTCTAAAGGTAATCTATTGGCATATATAACAGGAAAAGTCTAAAGAAAGTCTTAAGACAAGGCTAAATCCAAGGCCTCAAATAATTGTCATCAAAAGTACATTTCTCTCCATTGTTTGGCTCTGCTTTCCTAGATAGCCACTGGCAGCTCCAAAAACATAGTCTCGCTGCTTTAGCAAAAGCCCACACAGAAAGAGCACTTCTTTCCCAATTTTTCCAGCCAAAACCTAGTAGAGACTATAATTGGCCCAGCTTGGATAAGGTGCCCAACATTGAACTAATCCCTGGGGCTAAGGGGCTGGGACAGTTGGATTGCCTGAATCACCCCTGAAGTCATGAATAACATGGACCCAAAGTGAGGGAGGGGTGGTTTTTCAGAGGAATGCCAGTCAGGCAAAACAACCAGGTCCACTACAGACTGAGAACAGGAGTGGAAAAAACAGGTGGTAGGACCAGTATCTTTCAGGACAGGTTAGGTTATGCTATAATAACAGACACACCTGTAATCTCAAAGGCTTAAAACAGCAGAGATTTATTTCTTCTGTTGTTACATGCATTGTAGGTCTGTTGGGACCACTTTCCCCACTTTAGAGCGTGTTTCTTATAGACAAAAGGAAAGAGATCATGACAAAGGAAGCATTATCTCTTTAAACGTTTATATTTTTGAGAGACAGAGAAAGACAGGGGGCGAGCAGGGGAGGGGCAGAAAAAGAGGGAGACACAGAATCCAAAGCAGGCTCCAGGCTCTGAGCTGTCAGCACAGAGTCCGATGTGGGGCTCAAACTCACGAACCGTGAGATCACGACCTGAGCCGAAGACAGAAATTCAACTGACTGAGCCACCCAGGAACCCCAGGAAGCACTATCTCTTAAAGCTTCTACCTGGAGATATGTCTTCTCAAAATTATTGACATTTCATTGGCCAAAGTAGAGGAATGGAGAAGTAAGACACTACCAGGTACCTGGAGGGAAGAGAACTGAAAGTTTTATAAATGGTCTTAATGATTATCCCAGGGACTAGCCAGGTTTGGAATACTGGCAGAGAGAATATGGCAGAGAAATCAAGACATGAGAGAATCTAAAATGGTTGAAATGTCCTGGAGCAGTGAGGGAGCGGTGCAATAAAGAAGTAGAGAGTCTGTGGGCAAAGTAGATATTAAGAGACTAGAGAACAAAGGGAGATGGAAAATCTAGTTTGAAAGGAGTGAGAGAGTGGTAGAAAGCTGTGGGGGTGGGTATTATTGTATCTCCTTTCCATAGCTGGTCACAGAAAAGTTCACTGCAGCTTGGTGAGCTAGACTGAATTGAAGTTGGACCAGTCTGCTTTGGTGAGCAGGTGCCAGGAATAAAGATCCAGCTGTTGGTACCAAAAGAAAGTCTTGTCAAGCAGGCGGAACACAGTGTTAGGGAATAGTTGAACCTATAAAATTGAGAGCCCAGTGATGAATGGTCAGTCTCGGGGTGAACTCGGCTGCCGGGATCTAGACCCAGGTAACATTCATAGAGTTGAGACAATACAAAGAGACAGGTTTTGGTACTAGGAAAGTTGGCCACAGATGAAGCCCCAGGCTTGGACTGCAAGTTTTGTTTTGTTTTGTTTTGTTTTGTTTTGTTTTGGGAGAAGGAGGGAGGAAGGGAGAGAGGAAGAGCCCATGCCCATACAAGCGGAGAAAGGGCAGAGGGCGAGGGCAAGGGAGAATCTTAAGAAGACTCCATGCCCAGTGTGGAGCTCAATCTCACAAAAATGAGATCATGATCTGAGCTGAAAAATCAAGAGTCAGACGCTTAACTGACTAAGCCAACCAGGCACCCCTGGACCACAGTTTTGGTGTGGTTTTTTTTTTGCATAATAATTCATTATTTTATTTTATTTTATTTTATTTTATTTTATTTTTCAATATATGAAACTTATTGTCAAATTGGTTTCCATACAACACACAGTGCTCACCCCAAAAGGTGCTCTTCTCAATACCCATCACCCACCCTCCCCTCCCTCTCACCCCCCATCAACCCTCAGTTTGTTCTCAGTTTTTAAGAGTCTCTTATGCTTATGCTTTGGCTCTCTCCCACTCTAACCTCTTTTTTTTTCTCTTTTCCCTTCCCCTCCCCCATGGGTTTGTGTTAAGTTTCTCAGGATCCACATAAGAGTGAAAACATATGGTATCTGTCTTTCTCTGTATGGCTTATTTCACTTAGCATCACACTGTCTAGTTTCATCCACGTTGCTACAAAGGGCCATATTTCATTCTTTCTCATTGCCATGTAGTACTCCATTGTGTATATAAACCACAATTTCTTTATCCATTCATCAGTTGATGGACATTTAGGCTCTTTCCATAATTTGGCTATTGTTGAGAGTGCTGCTATAAACATTGGGGTACAAGTGCCCCTATGCATCAGTACTCCTGTATCCCTTGGGTAAATTCCTAGCAGTACTATTGCTGGGTCATAGGATAGGTCTATTTTTAGTTTCCTGAGGAACCTCCACACTGTTTTCCAGAGTGGCTGCACCAGTTTGCATTCCCACCAACAGTGCAAGAGGGTTCCCGTTTCTCCACATCCTCTCTAGCATCTATAGTCTCCTGATTTGTTCATTTTAGCTACTCTCACTGGCGTGAGGTGGTATCTCAGTGTGGTTTTGACTTGTATTTATTTCCCTGATGAAGAGTGAGGTTGAGCATCTTCTCATGTGCCTGTTGGCCATCCGGATGTCTTCTTTAGAGAAGTGTCTATTCATGTTTTCTGCCCATTTCTTCACTGGGTTATTTGTTTTTCGGGTGTGGAATTTGGTGAGCTCTTTATAGATTTTGGATACTAGCCCTTTGCTGGACCACAGTTTTAAGGGAGAAGGGTCAATTACTAAAAAATAAATAAATAAACTTAAAAAAATGGGGGGAGCACTTGGCTGGATCAGTTGGAAGAGCATGTGACTCTTGATCTCGGGTTTGTGAGTTCAGGCCCCATATTGTGTGTAGAGATTATTTAAAAATAAAATCTTAAACAAATACATCTTTATTCCTTGGTAAATTCTTGATATCAAGTCAAAGCCTAGTTCCTAGAACTGAAAAATAAGAGTTCAATTATAAGGAAGTCTATTTGATTTTGAACTTTCCAAATGATGATGCAGAGCTTCTTAAAGCCTTTGACCAAGGAAAGTTGGGGCTGAATCACTGAGTGAGGGTTAGGTGGACCCAGTTGTCATGGAGGGGAGGCATGTGAAGGCTAGGGGACATGTTGGTCCTAATAAGACTTGTGAGGCCAGACTGTTGGAAAGTTGGCATGTGGCTGTTGAGATTGATGGCAGTGCTTCAGGTAGAGAGAAGGACTGAGATCCTGAAATGATCAACAAAAGTGGAGAATATTCTGGAGTTCCATAGATGATGATAGGGAAAGTGGGGGAAGAGGAGTATAAGTGAGTGGTTTGGGTTTCCTTCCAAAAAAAGGTACAGTGCTGAGAGGAGAGGGCAGTGGAGAGACGGTAGGAAACATGATGGGAAGTGGACTCCTTTGAAAGTGACAGTGTATTGGGGGAAAACCCAATCACAGTGAAGTAGGAACTATATTTAAAGGAAACTGTGTTCAAGGATGTAGGGGAGCTTGTTGACCCTAGGATAGGGAGTTCCTACTGCCCAAAAAGGAGATCCTAGTTAAAGGCCAGTCATAGGAGATATGAGAGTGGATGGAGCCAAGGTATGAAAGGGGGGAGCTAGCAGAGAGGGCATGTGGTTGTGTAATTACAAAAATAGGTCATTACAGAAGTGTATTTGCCCTAATCTCTCCTTTTGTCTCTTTTCATGGGCGTAGCTATTGTCTTTATACTTTTTTTTTTAATGTTTATTTATTTGGAGAGAGAGAGACAGTGTATACACGAACAGGGGAGAGGCAGAGAGAGACAATCCCAAGAAGGCTCCACGCTGTCCATGCAGAGCCTGGCGCAGGGCTCTATCTAATGAACCTTGAGATCATGAACGCTTAACTGACTGAACAACCCGGGTGCCCCTATACTTCAGTTTTAAAGGCAGAAAATATTAATGGTGTTTTTCTGTTAGTGTGTTAGTCTGGGCAAAATTATAGAGCAGATCAAGTATCTGACTACATTAGAACTCTATCTATAATAGATAGAATAATGGTCCCCCCAAAGATGTGCATATATCCTAATCCCTGAAGCCTGTGAATACATTACCTGCCATGGCGAAATGGACTTTGCAGATGTGATTAAGGTAAAGATTGGGAGATTAACCTGGGTGGGCACAAGAAACCTTATAAAACAGACAGGAGGGTCAGAGTTAGAGAATGGGATGTGTTGAGAGAAGCAGAGGACAGAGTGATATGGGACCATGAGCAAGGAATGCATATGCAGCCTCTAAAAACTGCAAAGGACAAGAAGTGGACTGTCCCCTTGACCCTCCAGAACAAACACAGCCCTGCAGACAATTTGCTTCATTCCCTTAAGACCTGATTTTGGACTTCTGACCTTCAGAAACGTAAGAGAAAAAAATTTGTGCTGTTTTAAACCATTGATTTTGTGATACTTTGTCACAGCACCAATAGAAAATGAACACAACATCTAAGGAGAGAATGAGGAGAATCCAGGTTTTGACTTCCCAATGTTAGGAAAAGGCAAGAAACTGAGGGCTGGAGTTAGGTGAGAAAATAGTGTGGAATAGTTGTTTGCTATTCTTCGTCTTTAAAATCTAATAAGCTAAAATTCTAAAAGCTAAATATTCTCCAGAACTAGTGTAATGGCTCTATGCTTGTACGCAAATTTCAAGGTGTTTTGAAGTTATATTTGTCAGTTTGCAAAGGAAATTGGAAAATCTTTCTGAAAAGATTCAATGCAAGAGAGTTGTAAATGGTAAAAGAGAAGTTAAAACAAATAAATACTGCCCTTTAGAAATAGCTCTTTCGTGCATTTATGTTTTTGCAAGATATTCTGTGCAGTTTGGGGGGAAATGGATTCTTGGGAGACCAGGAAAACTTGTGGCTGTAAGTTCTCATAAACTTTCAAGAAAGTTTTTTAAAAAAATTTATTGAAAATACCATTTTTGTACTATAAATTATTATGCTGTAGCCCTTCTAGGTCTTCAGAATCAGTTAACTTTCCCTAAAAATGAGCTCATTGTAGGGGCGCCTAACTAACTTAGGAGAGCATCTGATTCTTGATCTCAGGGTTATGAGTTTGAGCCCCACATCTGCTGTAGAGATTACTTTTTAAAAAACAGCTAATTGGGGGTGCCTGGATGGCTCAGGGGTTAAGCGTCTGACTTTGGCTCAGGTCATGATGCTGAGGTTTGTGAGTTTGAGCCCCTTATAGGGCTCTGTGCTGACAGCTCAGAGCCTGGAGCCTGCTTCAGATTCTGTGTCTCCCTCTGTCTCTGCCCCTCCCCTGCTCATGCTCTGTCTCTCTCTGTCTCAAAAATAAATAAAACATTAAAAAAAAATTTTTAAAACCAGCTAATTTTAAGAGTTAATTTTATTAATATAGACGTGTCCTTCTCACCTTTCTCACTGGTGCTCCCCGATCATTTTTGGATGGTATTTGAGGTTTGCTGTCATTTAATTCAGGATTTTGAAGTACATGTGAGGCTTTACTTCAGAGGGCTAATTGGATTTTCCTTACATAATGGATTTTTTTTCTTGAGTAACAAATAACACATGTATACAAACCCCATATACTGAGAGCTATTTGAAGAGGAATTTAATTTGGCAATGATTCTGTTAGCCTTTCCAAGTTGGTGACCACACAACAAAGAAGGCAAGCCAGGAGTTAAACAGTTGCAATTAGGGGTGCTAGGTGGCTCAGTTTGTCGAGCCTCGGACTCTTGATTTTGGCTCAGGTCATGATCCCAGGGTCATGGGATCGAACCCCACATCTGGCTCTGCCCTCAGCATGGAGTCTGCTGATTGTGAAGCCTGCTTAAGATTCTCCCCCGCCTCCCTGTGCCCCTCTCCCCTACTTGCATGCTCCTTCTCTCTCTCTTTCTCTCTCCCTCAAATTAAAAAAAAAAAAAAAGTTGCAGTTAAGGGTATGAGACAAATTGGAAGGCATGAGCAAGTATGGAGTCCCAGAGGTTGCACACTGAGAGCTGAGCTATGCCTGGCTAGCCAGGAGCACAGACAGAGTAATGGGGAAGCCAAGTGTGAGACAGCCAGGCCAGGCAGGCCCCCAGTCAGGGTACTTCCGTGTGCCAGTCAGATTTCAGAGTTAGCAGGGAGATAAAGGAGTTCAGCCAGAGCCTGGAAACATCAACTCACTTGCCAGTAGTTGGAGCACAATCAGGACAGGGTAGCTGAGCCCTGGGCAGCAGCTATCCTCTGCTTGCTTTGCTTTTGAGTGGTTTTCCTGATGTAAATGGAAAGAGGAAAAACAGACCCATCCAAGTATTGAAGAATGCAGCTGAGGGTTAGACATTCTGAAAAAAACAAACAAAAACACACACACCCCCATTCCTAGTAGTTCTGGGTTGACTATTTTAACAAAAGTAAACTACCCACCTTTCTATGCATGATACTAAAGGCGAAAATCATAAAGGAAAAGACTGATGGACTAATATCAATGTCAATGTAAGACATTTTTAAACTTCTGTATGTCAGTAAATATTCACAAATATGCAAAGACAGACTTCCAAGATATTTACAACTCAACATAAAACTATTGTTTTATGTATGTTTATAACTACAGAAAATTAGAAATGATTGAAATGTCAATCAAAAGACAATTGCTTAAATTATGAAATATCCCGACAGTGAAACTTGAAGACTTTCTTTTTTTCTAAGATGTCAGATAAATATCTTAGGCTTGTGGGCCATGAAGTCCTTTTTGCAACTACTCAATTCTACAATTGTAGCACAAAACTTGCCATAGACAATAAGGAAACAAAAGAGCATGGGGTGTTCCAACAAAACTTTATTTATAAAAACATGTGGTCCATCTACAGGTTATAGTTTGCTGATCCCTTTTCTAAACAATAATTTTTATAAAAATTAGGTAAATCTATATATAATACAGTGGAAGCCTGTTTAAATTACATTAAGCAAAAAATACATGTTTGAGAACAGTAATTAATATTAAAATATTGTAATTACATATATATATACCCTTATATAGATAAAGAGATAGTACAAAGGAAAAAAGCCTGAAATAATATGTACCAAAATGTTAACCTGGAGACTAGTATCCCAATTTAGGATTGTAAAATGATTTTCCTAGTGTAAGATTTTAAATGACTTTTTAAAAATAATAATGCTTAGGGGTGCCTGGGTGGCTCAGTCGATTAAGTGTTCGACTTTGGCTGAGGTCATGATCTCATGGTCTATGAGTTTGAGCCCTGTGTCAGGCTCTGTGCTGACAGCTTAAAGCCTGGAGCCTGCTTTGGATTCTCTGTCTCCCTCTCTCTCTGCCCCTCCCCCACTCGCATTTTTTCTCTCTCTCTCTCTCTTGCTCTCGTTCTCACTCTCACTCTCACTCTCTCAAGAATAAATAAAATATTAAAAAAAATTTTTTTAAATAACGCTTAAAACAATTTATGATGCTCGAGCGCCTGGGTTGCTCAGTTGGATAAGCATTGGACTTCAGCTCAGGTCATGATCTCTAGGTGCACCAGTTTGAGCCCTGGGTCAGAGTCTGTCCTGACAGCTCAGAGCCTGGAGCCTGCTTTGGATTCTCTGTCTCCCTCTCTCTCTGTCCCTCCCTCACTCATTCTCTCTCTCTCTCTCTCTCAAAAATAAACATTAAAAAAATTAAAAAAGCAATTTATGATGCAAAACAAAACATTAAAAATGTACATATAACTCTATTAGCTATGTACAGCCATTTTTATTTCTCTGTGTTCTCTTTCAATCTTTATCTGCACTACATGCTTTCTCAAGGTGTATATTTTTTTCCTGATTTTCTTTTTTTTTTATTCTTTTAAAAATATTTATTCATTTATGAGAGACAGAGAACATAAGCAGGGTAGGGGCAGAGACAGGAGGAGACACAGAATTGAAGCAGGCCCCAGGCTGTTAGCACAGAGCCCACAATGGGGCTTGAGCTCACAAGCTGCGGGATCATGACCTGAGTCAAAGTTGGATGCTTAGCTGACTGAGCCACCCAGGTGCCCCCTGATTTTCTTTGCCTTATTCCTGTTATATCTTCAGGGTCAGCAGTTTCCAATAAACACAGTTCAATAAATGTTAGTTAAGGGACACCTGGGTGGTTTAGTCAGTTAAGTATCTGACTTCAGCTCAGGTCATGATCTTGCAGTTCGTGAGTTCGAGCCCCGCATTTAGCTCTGTGCTGACAGCTCAGAGTCTGGAGCCTGCTTTGGGTTCTGTGTCTCCCTCTCTCTCTGCCCCTCCCCTGCTCACACTCTGTCTCTCTCTCTCTTTCAAAAATAAACATAAAAAAATAAATGTTAGTTAATAGTTGTGATTATGATCATAGTGATAATGATGTGAAGTAGACCATTTTTAGGTTAAGTTTTTAATAAGACTTCTTGGGAAAAACTAGCAACCACATTCACAAAGGTTAGTGTCAAGTGTTACTCAGTAACCTTTCAGAAGGATTCTAAAATCCTTCAGAATCTCATCGTTCAGATGTCCCAGGGAATAGACACCAAAAAGTTTCCCAGAGCATTGCTATCTCCGTGTTTCTTACTATAGCCCAGTTGGCACAGTAGGAATAACTTTGATGCTTCTAACAGCTGACAGAATGATACAAGATGATCAAAGGTTTAGCTTGTGAATTATTTTGCTTGCTTGTGTTATCCAGAGTCTAGAGTCCCAAAAATGTACTCCCGGATTTGGTGCACCACTGATGGTACGCGCAGTGAAATCAGAGGCTTTTTAATCCCTGTGTGACTTTATCAACGTCTGACAGTTGATAAGGTGAGTAATCTCAGAGTAGCATAATGTGATTCTGTATAAGCTATATCTGAGGAAAAGGGAGGGTGGGAAAGAGAGGCTGGACTCAAGGCTCAGAAATCATCATACTGATTAGGTACAATAGGCTAATTATGACCGAGTTTAATGCTCAAATTCTTCACTGTTTGGGTTTTTCCATCTGCATATGGGCACTTTTGACATTTTTATCAGAAATCAACAAACATAATGGTAAGCTTAAATACAGGTTTTCTTATAGTCAGTTTAGGTAGAGCCGGAAGACAACAGTTATTTGAATTATTTGCAAAGACTGATGGTTTTGATTTTTTTTAACGTTTTTTAATTTATTTTTGAGATAGAGAGAGACAGAGCATGAACGGGGGAGGGTCAGAGAGAGGGAGACACAGAATCCGAAACAGGCTCCAGGCTCTGAGCTGTCAGCACAGAGCCCGACACGGGGCTCGAACTCACGGACCGTGAGATCATGACCTGAGCTGAAGTCGGCCGCTTAACCGACTGAGCCACCCAGGCGCCCCTAGACTGATGGTTTTGTAATTAACAATTCCTCTGTTTCTCATACATTTTTTCTAGAAAACTTTAAGCCCTCCCCTCCACACACAGAAAAACAGAACAAAAGAAACACCTTCTCACACCTACCAACAAAATAGACTCTATAAGCTGTTCCCCGGCTAGAGCCAGAGTGCATACTGCAATTAAATGTGAGTACCTCCCATTAGGTGTGCCAAATGCTTTCTCTTTTCTTTGCAACTGTCTTATTCATATGCTAGAGTGGAGATAAAAGACTTTAAATGGAAGGATTGCACAACCACCACCCACATCTTTGCAAGCTCTGGTGGAAGCCTAAGCCTAAGCCTAAGTGAACATTTGGGATCCATTCTCCAAGTAGTAACTGGAATGTGTTAGCAGCCATTTTCATACACTGTGGGAACTGTTATAGTCCTTGAGTGCAGCCATTGCTCATTTCTCCTTGTATCCTCAGTGCCTGGCCTAGGGCAGGTATTCAATAAGTTAGGTGATCAAAGATTCAGCTTGCTTTTGGCATCCAGAGTCTAGAGCCCCCCAAATGTACTGCTGGATCTGGTATACCATTAATGATACAGTTGGTATAATTAGGGGCTCTGCCTAAACTTCTAACGAATGAATGAATGAAACATAGAAACTCCACTGTGACAGAAGTTTGATAAAGTTCTGCGCTGGTGAGGTTTGGGGGAAAAGTATATTCCCGAACATGTTAATGGATGAACATAAATTGTGCAATCTCTGAGTAATTTGGCAATGACCATTGAAAAAAAGGCATATACCCTGTGACCCAGCAATTCCACTTCGGGGAATTCATCCTGCATAAAAACTCTCTCACATACGCATACAGTAAAGAATAGTCTCGAAGCATTCTTTATACCAGCAAAAGACTAGAACCAACTTAATGTCCGTATGTAGAGAACCGGTGAAATAAATTATGGTATATACATATCATGGAATTCTTTCTGATGTTAAAATGAATATGATGGAATTATACATACTGACATGGAATTATCTCCAAGGTATCATGGTTGAGTGAAAAAAGTCAGGTGCGAAACAACGTGTTCAGTATGCTACTGCATGTGTAAATAAGCAAAAAGAGTAGGGGAAAGGATACAAAGATATGCTTTCATTTAAAAAAACTGTCTCTGGAAGGTTACAAAAGAAACTGGTAAGAGTGGGTCAATCTGGATGGAGAAACAAGGAATTTCAAGGATTAGAGGGAGAGAGATTTGTTTTTTTCACTCTTTTGTATTCAATTGAAGCTGTGTATATAGACTACTATTTCAAACAAAAGTGCTCAGAAGTAACATCTCAGAATTAGTTTCCCAAGAGAATGCCTTTTAGAACTCATCATAGTGTGAGTTACCATTTATATCAGGAAAACTGTAAGGAGGGGAGAGATATATCTACATAATTACTCATAGAAGCATAGAACATCTCTGAAGAAGAGAATGGGGCAGCTAGGGATCCAGGTGAAAGGAAGACATTCCTGTATAACTTTTTGTACCTTTTAATTTTAAAAGCATAGGTATATATAATAAAAATTAAAATTGTTTTTGTTTTTAAAGTTTACCGGACACGTAGAAGAAGTAGAAAGGAAAAGGTGTCTTGGGAAGTAGGAACAGCATGCTTGGTAGGATCAGGCAATCATAGTTTCAAATCCTGACTTTTTTTTTTTCAGTTTATTTATTTTGAGAGATGGCAAGCGAGCAGGAGAGGGGCAGAGAGACAGGGAGAGAGAAAATCCCAAGCAAGCTCTGTGCTATCAGGGAGAGAGAAAATCCCAAGCATAGCTCCACGTGGGGCTCTATCTCACCAACTGCAAGATCATGACCTGAGAGGAAATCAAGAGTTCCACGCTCAACTGAGCCACCCAGGCGCCCTCTGACTCTTTCAATAGCTGTGTGATGTTGGGCAACTTGCTGAAATCTCTGGGCCTCTTATGAAAAACCCACATGGGAAGTTGTGTGGATTACACAGAAAATATAAAGCGTGTTTCCTATGATAGCACTTATTAGGAGGTCAGTAATTTGTAGTCGTTGTTACCATATGGCAGAGGCATTTCTTCTGTGTATTCCAAAAATAGTTTCAAGGATCTTAAAGAAACAATACAGAACAAGAACTTTGGACCCATTTGAGTGTTGCTACGTGGCGGAGGTAACAGCCCCATCACATGGCTGTGGCGCTGACCTAGATCAGTGGGAAATCCATGATTGGCCCTGAAGCGACCCCAGGTGGCGTGGTGCCACTTTATACCACCAATTGATTAAATGTGGACAATGTTTGCTCGTGTTGTGATTTCTGAAAAGAGCCATATCAAGTGAACAAAGAGATTTTAAAAGCGATTATGAAATAATAAACACATATGAAATCCACAGAGTATCTAGCACTTCATCTTCTTTTCTTTCCTTATTTGTCTTTTCAGGATCACATTGTGAATATCATAATAAACCTGTTGATGTGTTACAAAGGCACAAGCTATAACCACATATATTTTCATTTGCTTCTTTGTCTGGCTAGGTCATATTATCTGAAATGGTTAGCAGATCTCTTACTATTCTAATGGAAAACAGATGTATCAGTCTGACTGATCATATTTCTTTTTTTTTAATTTTTTTTTAACGTTTATTTATTTTTGAGACAGAGAGAGACAGAGCATGAACGGGGGAGGGTCAGAGAGAGGGAGACACAGAATCTGAAACAGGCTCCAGGCTCTGAGCTGTCAGCACAGAGGCCGATGCGGGGCTCGAACTCATGGACCGCGAGATCATGACCTGAGCCGAAGTTGGTCGCCTAACCGACTGAGCCACCCAGGCGCCCCTGACTGATCATATTTCTATTGGTGAAAAGCTCTAGGCTCCAGATATTTATCCTTTATCTCAGTAGTGCTTGCATTCATGTCACATTTTTGGAATTTCACTAAACAGAGAGTGGTACTCTTTACGCACACACAGGATTTCACTAAACAGTGGTACTCTTTACGCACACACAGATCCATCCACACAAAATTGCTTACAGTGAAATTAGTTTTTGATAATTACTTAAATAATTTTTTAATGTTTATTTACATTTGAAAGAGGAAGCGAGAGACACAGTGCATAACAGGGAAGGGGAAGAGAGATGGAGACAGAATCTGAAGCAGGTTCTAGGCTCTGAACTGTCAGCACAGTGCCCGACACAGGGCTTGAACCCACAAACACGAGATCATGACCTGAGCCGAAGTCTGGATGCTTAACCAACTGAGACACCCAGGTGCCCCAGTTTTTGATAATTACTAATGTCATATATTTTGCTGCATGAATAAAATAACTCTAAATGGACATAAGTTGTGTCATTATTTATAACAAATGGTAATCTCCTGAATTTGTTTCCTAGCTTGCATTTGTAAGTCGAAGTTTTTTTCAACTCTGAGACTGATAAAGGCGGAGATGGGATGAGATCGGTGATATTTTGTAATGAGTGCTGTAATTCCATAGTCTGAATTCTGCCAGAGCTGGTGAAAAAAGGCGTGAGGTACAGCGTCTTGGGCAGGCTGATGCAGCATTACAAGAGTGGAAGACCAGCGACCCAGTGAGGCAAAATCAAGTGTTACACTGGGTACTCAGAAGACATTCTTGCTGCCTGGAGATTACAAAGGATTTCTAAAAGGGCGCTTATTTTTATTGATCCGGATTCAGAAGCAACCACTGAGCATCTACTAAAGGCTAATAAGTTTACATACATGTTACTTCAATATCTTTTATTTTTAGGTTGATAGAAGGAGAATGCTGGCTCAGGTGGGAAAATTGTAAGCATTGGTTGTTTTGGTACATTATGCCCTTGAAAATTGGCACAGACAATAATCTTGAGTTGCTGTTGTTGTTGTAGCTTTTTAATCCAACTAGCTCTCAGTAATGTTAATGTAGGCTCAGCCAAGATTTTAGGGAAAACATGTTAGGCTGCAGAGGAGAAATATTAACACACACACACACACACAAACACTCACATATTTTATATTTCACAAAGTAGATTCTGTTGGGTCAGTATTTTCCTTTTAATGTATTTTCTACCAGCTTTCCTAATTATGAAGAATGGAAGAAAACAAGTTGCCACAGTATAAGTCTTACCACGAAAGAAACAATGTCATTATTACCAAGCATGTGCAGTTCTCGGACATTGTTCTCTTGGGATACTGAATAGGTTTCCTTTCTCAACAGTCCCTCCAGCAATTCAATACTTTAGGGCCAACAATCTTAGTGCCCTATTACAATTTTGCTGATTAAAATTAATGAAAGACTTAAGTGTGCACTTTTATCTGCATTAACATGTCATTAGTCCTGACATACCAGATGACTCTGAAGTTCAGTTCATTTGAAGTTCATTACAATGGTTTATTATCATATAAAGTAATGTGTCCCGTGATACATCAAGAGAACAAGCTGACCTGAGATTATGAATGAATGATCTGTTTTCTAATATCTTTTTGAATTATCAAATAAAGCCAAGCCCTCGCTATAAACAAAAACAACTAAGCATGACTTTCTAGCATTTTCTCAAGCTGTGTTCTTTGTGTTGTCATACTAAAGATTCTCCTGCACTTCAGTGTGTTCTTTATGGGTGGAGACATTCACAGCATCTCAGGCCTCCCTGAAGGCTAGCAGTATGGTCCTCATTAACCCTACTGAACTGTTTTGTTTTCTGACAAACACTGAAGTTGTAGGACAAATATTTTACTTTTACTTTTTTTTTTTTTTTTTTGAGAGGGAGAGAGAGAGAGAGCAGGGGAGCGGTAGAAAGAACGAGAGACAGGCTCCACACTGTTAGTACACTGTGAGATCATGACTGGAGCCAAAATCAAGAGTCAGATGCTTAAGCAACTGAGCCACCCCAGCGTCCCAACTTCTTCAACCCAACTCTATTTCTCCATGGATGGGAGAGGTTGTAGATAATACTGATGAGAGATATCAAGACACATAATCCATTTTAGTTGGTATATTGAATTACTATGCATTTAAGTTGGTATATTGAATTACTATGCATATAAACTGTAAACTGATTTAAATGAATTACTGTGTATTTTCAACACAAATAGTATTGCTTCAACATTTAATTATTACCAAAGTACCACATGTTTTATAGCTCATTGGCTTTATTAGTCAAACAGCATAAAACCACAGAGTGGAAATGGAAATATTTTTGAGGATTTGATAGGTATTTATACAATTAAAGCTATTAGTCAAACAGCATAAAACCACAGAGTGGAAATGGGAATATTTTGAGGATTTGATAGGTATCTATATACTGAAAGCTATAATCATGGGGGCAACAATTAACATAGAGTAATTAGTGCACTGTGCTAGATGTGTTACATGCATTATCCTAGGGGTCAGTAAACTCTTTCTACAAGGGGTCTGATAGGAAACATGTTCTCCAGCTTAGTGTCTGTCATAACTACTCAACTTGGCCTTATACCCCAAAAGCAGCCATAAATGAATAAGCTTGGCTGTGCTCTAGTAAAGCTTAGTTTATGGTCATTGAAATGTGAATTTCATATAATGTTCACATGTCATAAAATATTATTCCTAAAAATAATTTTAAAAACCATTTAAAAATGGAATAAACATTGTTAGCTCATAGGCCATACAAAAACAGAAAGCAGTTTGGGTTTGGCCATGGGGCTATAATTTGCTGACCTCTGCATTATCTCATAGGGTTAATGGGGATTTCCTAAATGATCAGATACACTGAGATTATACTATTAAGTGAATGGGACTGTTTTCTCACTAGCTTTGTTCCTCACCCTACTACCACTCTGCCGCGCTGCTGGCACTGAGACTTACGGGACTTTATTCCATTATTCCTAGGGCTAAGAGCAGCCTATATGTCTAGACTTTAGACAGACCAATTCCAGGGAGAGATATCAGTGACCTGGACTGGGCTGGTAAAAACAGAGGACTAAGAACAATAGACAGGCTAGGTATATATTTAGAATCAGGTACTTGCTTGGATGAGGATTGTTTGACACCTGTCTCACAGGATAAAAAAAAGTGATGATACTTTTATGGGGTGTATATCGGGCTCTGTGCTGACAGCTCAGAGCCTACAGCCTGCTCTCCATTGTGTCTTTCTCTCTCTGCCCCTCCTACACTCATGCTCTGTCTCCCTCCCTCTCTCTCAAAAATAAATAAACATTAAAAAAATCAATGATACTTTAAAAAATAATTTTAGGGGCGCCTAGGTGGCTCAGTTGTTTAAGGGTGTGACTCTTGATTTCAGCTCAGGTCATGATCTTCATGGTTTGTGAATTCAAGCCCTGCCTCCAACTCTGCACTGACAGCGAAGAGCCTGCTTGGGATTCTCTGTCTGCCTCTCTCTCTGCCCTTACCTTGTTCAGGGACCACACACTCTCTCTGTCACATAAATAAATAAATAAACAAACATTCAAAAAAATTTCTTTTAATGTTTATTTATTTTTGACAGCGAGACAGAGCATGAGCGGGAGAAGGGCAGCGAGAGAGGGAGACACAGAATCGGAAGCAGGCTCCAGGCTCTGTCAGCACAGAGCCTGATGCGGGGCTCGAACTCACAGACTGCGAGATCATGACCCGAGCCGAAGTCGGACGACGGACCCACTGAGCCACCCAGGCGCCCCTAAATAAACAAATATTTTAAGGAATAAAGAAAAAAATATTTTTTAAAGTGCTACCTAAATTTAGTTGGGAAAATATGTCATCTCTTTCTTCTTCTAATTATTAATAGCCATTTAAAAAATTGCAGGATCCTACAGGTTTATTTGATTTACTGTTCCCCTACCCCAAAGTTGAGCTTTTAACATAAAAGTTAGTTGAAAATCTTTTTAACATAAAAGTTAGCTGAACATACTTTTTCTGGAAAAAAAAAATTATGCATCCCCCACAACCCAAAACTGGGAGTCGCTGCGTGGAGACACTGTTATTTCCAGACTCTTTTCCAGGGTTTTACTTTCTTCTACCAGAGTCCCACCACTGCTCGGCGCCCAGCCACACCCCTGGACCCGCCCGGACACTTCCCCTCGGACTCTCTCCTCCCTCTGCTGCTCCCTCTGCCGCACTCTCCCGCCCACTCAGGAAGCTCCGCCCCCAGCTACCCCTCCCGCCTGGGGCCAGTTCCGCAACCCAACTCCTTCCCTCCTTCCGTCGCTTTACCCTTTCCCCGCCTCCATGGCTGCCCTCGATTGGCTAAACTGGCTGTGCCGCGGCCGGGATGCAGCACAACCTCTTTCTGATTGGCTAAAGGGTGCCCGGACCTCTTGTGATTGGCTGATAAGAGCAGACAGCAAGTGTGACTGAGCTCCGGGGTGTGTGGAAGCGGCTTTGTTGCCCGAGGGGGGTGGCGGTGGAAGTTAAGGGGGTAGGGGGTTAGTGCTTCTCGGGACCCACGCTCGCGGCCGTCGCAGTCACTTCGCCCGGTGGCCTTTAGCGTAGGAGTCGCGCGGACAGCAGCCATGAGCGGCGGGGTGTACGGGGGAGGTGAGTGAGTGCGGCCGGACGAGAGAGCGCGCCTTTTTAGCGTGTGGGTTTTGTAACCGCCGCCCCCAGCCCTCCCCTCCGCGGCGGCCCCTTCCGGTCTCCCCCGCTCGGGACCCCGGCCTCCCCGCCCCATCCCCGCCCCGCGCTCTGCCCGCCCCCCGGAGCCCACCCGGCTGTTTTAAGAGCCTTGGGCGCCCGGAGTCGCCGCCCCCTGCGGTTCCTTCCAGCCTTGGCCCCCCGGAGGAGCAGGGTTTTGGGGGTGCTCTTCGGCCTCGGGCTGGGCGGGCACTTCATCCAAGGGGGTCGGCCCGCAGAACCCCGGCTTCAGTGGCCAGCCGCAGGGTCGCATCTCCCCCGGTGTCTCCACAAGTCTGCGACATCGGGGCGCGCGCGCGTGTTTAAACTTGGGAGGTTCCAGCAGTTTGCAAGCGTGGACGGAAGGTTTCCGCAAAGTCCCTTGGAGGGTAAAGCGAGCCGAGAGAGGTACCACTGCCTGGAGGAGTGGCGGCCACTCCCGACGCAGCCTCCTCGTTCCGTGCTCAGCAGCCTCACACCTTTCCGTAATTTCTGCCTGTTGACTGGGTTCTCCAGGGTTACCCATGGGAACACCTGTAACTTACAGATGCTTTTCTTGGGCAGGCTGTAGTGTGGTGGAAAGATTGACACGGGTCTGGGAGTTACGCAGACCCGGCTTGTACTTTCAGCCCCACCATGTATTGAGCGCTTTAGCCTTGGGGCAAGTTACTTAACTTTTCTCAACTTCGGGCTCATTTTGGGAAAGATAATTCCTGCCCAGTGGTGTGGTTGTGAAGATTCAGTGAGATGATGCTATACGTGGCTCCGCAACGTGTGGTCCATGATCAGCAGAGTCAGCATCACCTGCAAGCTTTTTAGAAATGCAGACTCTCAAGCTCCAGTCTACATATACTGAATCAGAGCTTCCATTCTTGCTAGACAGGTAGAGGAAGCACTGATGTAGATGATTCTGGTTTGTGTTGTGTTTGAGGAGTTTCCAGAACAAGGAGACAGATTTGAAGTGTTGCTTTTGTTACTGTGTCTAGTAAGGATGGATACTGTTTCTGAAGAGGATGGCATTTTACAGGTAGGGGATAGAAATTGGGTTTTCAAAGTTCTTAGGAGTTTTTGGAGTGTAGCTAGAGTCTCTTTGAAGTAATATGCTGACCCTCAGCCCCTTCTTTCCCGTTTATGTTCTTGGTTTTGATTTCTCACATGTGAGCGTCCGTAGTTTCCCATTTTTTACTTTGGAGAAAGCCTAGTGGATCTTCATGATTTACCTCTTCCTCATCTGAAGATGCAGTCCTGGATCTTTGTGCCTTTGCCTTACGGAGGCTGTTGACTCTATTCTGACCTTTAGGTTCACTGATCCAAGGACTTAGAGGCTGTCTGGGAGTATTTCCTTTGAAGGCATTGTTTAATATGACTGAGGCAGAAATGGATATTAATGATACCGGCAGCAAACATTTATTGAGTGCATACTGTGTACTAAGAACTGTTCCCAGAGACTTTTCATGTGTTGCATTTAATACATGCATTAGTCCAATCTATAACAACCATATAGGGGATGGTAATGCTGTCCCTGTATTACAGAATAAGAAAGTAATATGGAAAAGATGAACTGGCCAAGAGTTATCGAACTTCCTAAGAAATGGGGAACAAGAATCTCTGGTTGAAGAAGATGGCATTTCAGTAAAACCCTTTCCTATTTTAAAAATAAAAAGTTTTTTGGTTGTTTCTCCATAAGTCATTTTTCAGTTGTATAGCCATAGCATATTCATGTATGGTTTAGGTATTCAGAATAAACGTCCTTTTTCTCATTTGCTTAGGAGGGGAATATGTCATAAAGCCTATTCCACATACAAAATATTTAAAACTTACGAAAATAAGTGTATGATTTTGTGTTTGTGCTACCACTGTATGGTCAGTATTTATATTGGGTGACATTTTCCAAAGGGTGTATTGTGAGAAGAAACCAAACTTCTTCTCTCCTAGGTTTTGTATAATTAACTTAAGAAGCTGTACTTTTAACTGACTTGCTTATTGAAAAGATCTTTGAAGTTTAAATTTTAAAATTTATGGCTGTCTTATTCTAATAATGATTTCTGACTAGATCTGACATTGATCTTTAGCGTTAGGTATAATGCATAATTTACCCAGATTTCTATACTTTCTAACTGGTTTCAGGACGTACCCATTGTTCCTGTGACTATCTCTCATGGTGCTCCTTTACTTCAAACTCTGCATTATAAAAATAAACAGGACATCTTTGATAAATTGTTTCATCATTCCTGCACTCCTGACCCCCAGATCTCTAACCTTAAAATTTTCTCAAAATCTCCATCCCCATGAGTTGGTGTACCCTGTCCAAACAAACAAACAAAAATGATCTTCCCACTTTCTCCCAAAGTTATTAGCCTTCAGTATTATCTTGGAATGTTTTAAGACCAGGTTAGAAAATTGCCACCATTGTTTCATGTTTTCCCAGAAAAACCACCACACCTTTAAACTTGGAAGCCATTTACTCCAGAAAAGCATCAATATCTTCAGAAAAGTGAAAACTGTGTTTTTAGTAGCAAAGGGATCCAACTCTTGAGGACTTTCATCCATTAGAAATTGTATCCTGGTTTTTAAATATCCAGACCTCTGTGGTTATGGTTTAAGTCTCCTATGTCCCTTTGCCATTCTATTTTGTGTTCATTGGTTCTAGTTGTTAACAACACGAGGTACAGGAGATAGACCTATACCTTTGAAAAAGGAAAAAAAAAGCAGATGCAAAATTCTAAGCATCAGGAGTCTTACATTAAAATTCTGTGTCTAGTTTGCCTTTCATTAAGATAGGAACATAATTGATTTATTAGATTTTTATTTTTTTATTTGTTTTTTAATGTTTAGTTTTGAGAAGAGAGAGACCGTGTGAGCTGGGGAGGGGCAGAGAGAGAGGGGGAGACACAGAATTTGAAACAGACTCCAGCTCTGAGCTGTCAGATAGAGCCCGATGCAGGGCCTGAACTCATGAACCGTGAGATCATGACCTGAGCCAAAGTGGGTGCTCAACCGACTGAGCCACCCAGGTACCCCTAGATTTTCATTTCATAAAAAAATTTACCAGGTAGGTATAGCTTCTGTCTCCAAGAAGCTCAGTCTTACAGGTGAGGCAGTCAAATAAATAGACACTGCATTTTATTTACTTCAGTTGTACATTCCCTCCTCCCCATATTTAAAGAGCTGAAGTTGGAATATTTCTTTTCTTTTTGAAGTTTTTCTATTTTACATATTTAATTTTTTAAAATTTTAATTCAAGTATAATTAATATGGAATATTTCTTTAAAAAAATTTTTTTTAATGTTTGTTTATTTTTGAGAGACAGAGCATGAGCAGGGGAGGGGCAGAGAGACTGGGAGACCCAGAATCCGAGACAGGCTCCAGGCTCCCAGCTGTCAGCACAGAGCCAGACACAGGGCTGGAACCCACACAATGTGAGATCATGACCTGATCCGAAGTCCGCAGTTAACCGACTGAGCCACCCAGGCACCCCGACATGGAATATTTCTTGATGGTGTGGCAGAGTTTAATTGGCAGCATGCTTTTTTTCTTGGTGCATGAAGAGATGGTGTATCTTATCATTTATAAAATTTTATATTGATGAGAAAGGGTAATTCAACAAAGTGTGTTCGGTAATGATATGTCGAAGGTACAAAGGTAGAACAGAGAAGAAAGTTACTAACTCATTGTTGGGGAGTTAGAGGACTTTATAAGAGAGGTTGTAGGGATGATGGAAGAAGAGTGGAGAAGGACAGCATATGCAAAAATTAGCTGAGTGAGAGTATGTGGTTTGTTTAGGAGACAACATTATCCAGTCATACTAGTGTGTAAAGTGGGAAATGAGATTACTGCCAGATTTTGCTAGGTCTTGAATATCAACTGGGTGAAATGACTTGAATTTTATTTTGTAGATGATGGGAAACCACCAGATGATTCTCTTTTCGTTGAAGGATTTATGTACCAATATGTTGAGTTGTAATTTTGAAAGATCACAGTGCAGTAGTTTGTAAGGTGGATGGAAAAAATGAAGAGATGGGAAATACAATACTTACAGGGAATTGTAGTAATTCCCTGTTGAGATAAGAGCTTGACTCAAGACAGGGGCAGTGGTAGTAAAGAGGAAGGGAATTGAGAAATGTTTAGCAGAATGTTTGGCAGAACTTGGTGAGGGGTATGAAAATATGAAGGAATTCGCAATTCTTAGTTTTTTGTCTCTGCTGATTAGGCCACTAACTGTGATAGCACTGCTAAGATTAGGTTAAGTAGGATGGGGAAAGGAAGACAGTGCTTCAGATATGTTGAATATGAGGTAACCATGGGACATCAGGAGGAATCAATGTTGTACACTAAGAAGTTTGTCATATGGCCTTTTGGCTCTCTGAGTAGCATCATGGCGGTCATCAAGAGCAAGTGCCTTATGAAAGGTGGCAGAAAGGGAGTCAAGAAGAAAGTGGTTGATCTGTTTTGTTTTTCTTTTTAAAAAATTTTTAAAATGTTTTTATTTATTTTTGAGACAGAGAGAGACAGAGCATGAGCAGGGGAGGGGCAGAGAGAGAGGGAGACACAGAATCCAAAGCAGGCTCCAGGCTCCGAACTGTCAGCACAGAGCCTGGCGCTGGGCTCAAACTCATGGACTGTGAGATCATGACCTGAGCTGCAGTCAGACGCTCCTGATCTGTTTTCTAAGAAAAATTGGTATGATGTAAAAGCATCACCTGTGTTCAGTATGAGAAATATTGGAAAAACATTAGTCACAAGAACTCAAGGAATCAAAATTGTATCTGATTGCCTAAGGGTCATATTTTTGAAGTGAGCCTTCTGCAGAGTGATGAAGTTGGCATTTAGAAAATTTAAGCTAATACTGAGGATGTTCAGGGCAAAAACTGCCTGACTAATTTCCATGCCATGGATTTTACCCATGACAAAATGTGCTTCATGGTCAAAAAAACGGCAAACCATGGTTGAAACTCCTGTTGAGGTCAAGGTTGCCGATGGTTATTTGCTTCATTTAGTTTGTGTTGGTTTTACCGAAACAGGCAACAATCCAATTCGGAAGACCTCTTATGCTCAGTACCAACAGGTCCACCAAATCCAGAAAATGATGATGGAGGTTATGACCTGAGGTGTGCAGACAAATGACTTGAAAGAAGTGGTAAATATGTTGATTCCAGACACCATCAGAAAAGATCTAAACAAGGTTTGCCGATCTATTTTTCCACTCTATGATGTCTTTGTTAGAAAAGTAAAAATGCTGAAGAAGCCCAAGTTTGAATTGGGAGCTCATGGAGCTTCATGGTGAAGGTAGTAATTCACTTTTCTTTTAAAAGGAAAAGCTACTGAAAATGAGACCAGTGCTAAAGTTTTTGTTTGTTTTAAAAAATTTTTTTTTAATGTTTGTTTATTTTTGAGAGAAAGAGAGGGGAAGGGACAGAGAGAATGAGAGAGAGAGAGAGAGAGAGAGAGAGAATCTAAAGCAGGCTCCAGGCTCTGAGATATGAGCACAGCCCGACATGGAGCTCAAACTCCCGAACCATAAGGTCATGACCTGAGCTGAAGTCAGACACTTAACCAACTGAGCCACCCAGGCACGCCTAGAGACCATTGCTAAAGTTGAACGAGCTGATGGATATGAGCCATCAGTCCAAGAATCTCTTAAAATCCAGACATTTAATGGTAACAAATAAAAAATCTTATTTGTGATCGTTTTTTAAAAAAGTTTGAGACATGGATCTAGATAAAGGTGAGGGCTTGAGAGAAAGATTTGGCTTGAAATTATTAGTAGAAGTTGAGGTAGAAGTTGATGCCATAGGAGTGGAGCAGATTACCTACGAGAGGGTAAATTAAGGGAGGGGTTCCAGTGTGGGTCCCTCACCTCCCCAAGGAATCCACAGGTAGAATTATGTTTTGGTATAATTGGCTTCTTTTATAATCTACTTTAGAACATTCTAAGAAGGGAGTCCTAAATTTCCTAATGTATCTGTATTAGTTTTCCAGAGCTGCTGTAACAAAGTACCACAGACTGGGTAGCTTAAATAACAGAAATTAATTTTCTCACAGTTCTGGAGTCAAGAAGTCTGATATCAAGGTGCTGGCAGGATTGTTTTCCTCGGAGGTTTTTCTCCTTGGTTTGGAATGGCCATCCTCCCCCTGTGTCTTCACATGGTCTTCCCTCTGTACATATCTGTGTCTAAATTTCCTCTTTTTATAAGGACACCAGTCATATTGGGTTAGGGCATATCCTAATGTTGTCATTTTAATTTAATCACCTCTTTAAAGACCTTATCTCCAAATACAGTCATATTTTAAGGTACTAGGGGTGAAGACTTCAGTGTACGGATTTTAGGGGGAAACACTTCAGCCCAGAGCTTTGTGAAAGGGGTCCATGATACAGAAAAGGTTAAGAGCCTTGATCCTTGAGAATGAGAGTTGAATATTTTGGTTAACCTGGCAATTCATTTAGTTAAGGTATTTTTTTACCCAACATTGTAATTAGTCAGTGTTAAAGTTTATTTATAGTCATTTGTTAACTTTACTGTTTGTACTTGAGTATACGTGCTATGGTTAAAACAAATGCAGTGTTCTGCTTTTAAGGACCCCTATTTTCAGACAAAATAATTTGGATCAGAGAATTGTATCGAGAATGGGAAGTATAATAAATGAAGAAACTTCTTTTCAAATTAGGAATAAAAATAGGTGGCTCTTTATTTAAATAAAAATGAGATTATTATTCTGTAAAGATACCATCTCTTCACTATGAATATCTGTATAATCATTGGTTTTTCTTTATTTTAAAACTCAATTTTTAGTACTTCAAATATACTAATAAACATATATGTAAGTTTGTATGTGATACATGTAATATTTCACCATATTTGCCTGAGATATTTTAAGAAATAGAATGTTATTCATATAGAGTTCCCTTTTCTCCCTCCTTATAGGTAACCACAGAACCGAAGTTGGGTATGCAGCATTACCAGGCCCCATGCATATTTTTAATACTAAGTGTGTGTGTATCCATAATGAATTAAATAGTATCGCAATGTGTATGTATGTATAGTAACTAGCCTTTTATCTTTCTTTCTTTCTCCTCCCTTCCTCCCTTCCTCCCTTTCTTTCTTTCTTTCTTTCTCTTTCTCTTTCTCTTTCTCTTTCTCTTTCTCTTTCTCTTTCTCTTTCTCTTTCTCTTTCTCTTTCTCTTTCTGTTTATTTATTTATTTTGAGAAAGAGAGAGAGAAAAACCCAAGCAGCCTCCGCACGGTCATCACACGGTCCACCATGGGCCTCGAACTCACAAACTGTGAGATCATGACCAGAGCCAAACATTTAACCTTCTGAGCTACCCAGGCGCCCATAGTAGCTAGCTTTTTAAACTAGTCATTTTTTTTTTTTTTTAGATTTATCCATATTGATATGTAAATCTAGATCATTCATTTTAACTGCTGTACAGTATTTCATGGTATGAATAATTTATAGTTTATCTATTTCCCTACTGAGAGGCCATTAGATTATTTTTATCTTTTCCTGTGACAAGTAGTGTGGTGATAATAATGATAATGGCAGCTCCCACTTATTGTGATTATTATGTGCTGTTCCTGTTGTAAGTGCTTATGTGCATTAAAGCATTTAACACATTTATTTATTATAACATCCTATGTGTTAGAAACTATTATGCACATTTACATACGAGAAAACTGAGGCAGAGAGGTTAGAAATCACCAAAGGTCACATAGCTAATGAACATTCTTAAACGTGTTTCCTTGTGATGTGTGTGAGAGAGTTTCTGTAGAGAAAATAAAAAGTGTAATTTCTGTGTGTGTACATTTTCTTTGTGTGTGTGTGTGTGTGTGTCTGAATTCTCTATTTTTTTGGCTTATATGTCCGCTGATCTACATCATAGTATGTCAGTAACATAGTGTTTTGATTACTGTAACTTTAAGTCTATAAATAAGGTACTGTGAGTTTCCCACTTTTGTTCTTCCTTTTTAAAATAATTTATTTTTTATTTTTTAATTTTTTAAAAATATATTTTTTTATATTTGAGAGAGAGACAGAGACAGAGAGAAAGAGCAAGCAGGGGAGGTGCAGAGAGATAAAGACAGAATCTGAAGCAGGCTCGAGGCTCTGAGCTGTCAGCACAGAGCCCGATGCGGGGCTCAAACTCATAAACCACAAGGTCATGACCTGAGCCAAAGTCAAACGCCCAACGAACTGAGCCACCCAGGCGCCCGTATTTATTTTTAAATTTATATCCAAGTTTGTTAGCATATGGTACAACAGTGATTTCAGGAATAGATTCCTTAATGCCTCTTAGCCCATCCTGCCTCCCGCAACCCCTCCAGCAACCCCCTCTGTTCTCTATATTTAAGAGTCTCATGTTTTGTCCCGCTCCCTGTTTTTATATTATTTTTGTTTTCCTTCCCGTATGTTCATTTGTTTTGTATCTTAAAATCCTCATATGAGTAAAGTTATATGATATTTGTCTTTCTCCAGCTGATTAATTTCACTTAGCATAATACCCTCTAGTTCCATCCACGTAGTTGCAAATAGCAAGATTTCATTCTTTTTGATTGCCAAGTAATACTCCATTGTGTGTGTGTGTGTGTGTGTGTGTTTGTGTGTGTGTGTGTGTGTGTGTGTACGTACATATATATACCACATTTTCTTTATCCATTCATCTGTTGGTGGACATTTGGGCTCTTTCCATACTTTGGCTATTGTCAATAGTGCTGCCATAAACGTTGGGGTGCATGTAGCCCTTCAAAACAGCATACCTGTATCCTTTGGATAAATACCGTATCCTTTGGATAAATTGCTGGGTCATAGGATAGTTCTATTTTTAATTTTTTGAGTAACTTCCATACTGTTTTCCAGAGTGGCTACACTAGTTTGCATTACCATGTTTATGAACATTTTCAACTTTAGTGTGTATGACTAAATTGAGCGTTAGGGTTGTATCAATTTATAGCTTTTATTAGTAAATGTGTAGGAGCTCCTCTTTCCCTATGTCTTTGACAGTACTTTGTCTTATCAGATGGATTTTGCCAATTTAATGGAGATAAATAATAGCTCTTTATTATTTTTAATGATTGAAAAAAATGAAAAATTAGTGCCTGGAAAACCCAAGTGTTTTGTTTTTGGACGATTGCTGTTTTGGGGGAAATATTTTCAAAGTATACTTAGAGGCTTTTCTCTGAATTTGAATGTGAAAAAAAATCAGCTTTATTTGCAGCATTAAATAAACTTTATCTACTACAAATCTTTGAAACGTGCAAACTTTGATAACTTTTTACTTGGCCTATGTAATTATGTTTTAAACTCTTACTCTTCAGGGTTCCTCTTTTTTTTGGGGTTTTGCTAAGTTTCTATCCTAATTGCATGGAATATAATTTCTATTAACATGAAAAAATGGCAACTAAGTGTACTGGATATCTTCCATTTGCCTCTCCACTTTCCACCATTTCCACCCTCTTTGTGCCCTTGAAGAGTGACCCTTACTGACTGTCTCAGTGGGTCTGTTAACCTGTGGTTTGGCCAGTGGTAGGGCAACCATGTTTCCTGCCTTATGCCTCTTGTCTTTGTATAACTATGAATAGGGAACCCTTTTTGCATTCAGAAGTGGCCCAGTTTGGGTGAGAAATTGTAAGATTACCCTAGCCAGTAGAGAGGAGGAAGAGAGAGGTTGACATATTTATTAGTCTGGTTCCTTCCCCTCAGGGTTAGCCATGGCTTACTGCATCCCTCAACTGAAGGTCACGGCTCCTATCAGGTAGCCCTCCCAACACAACTCTCTCCAAGTTCTGCTAACCATTCTTTTTCCGTGTTTCTTCAGTTCTAAGGGTGGCAACAGATCTGTTATTAGTGCTAGGGTAGCATACTATCCCTTTTGGTTTTCCTGTGTTGTGCCTATATCTTTATAAATAGTCCCTTTAATAAGTAAACTCTTGCAAATTACCCAGTGTTAGTGTACCATCTCTTTTCTGATTGAGCCTCTACTGATATACAAGGTATGACTTGTTATATTTTAACTGAATGAATCTTTATTTTAAGGTGTATTTAAAACTAAGTTCAAGCTTATAATAATAAGAATGTAATACCTGTTTTAATTTTTAATAGAACTTTTTTACATTCTCATATTAACCACATTAAGTACTCTTTTTTATTAAAAATTTTTTAATGTTTGTTTATTTTTAAGAGAGAGAGAGCACACGAGTGGGGTAGGGGCAGAGAGAGAAGGAGACACAGAATCCAAAGCAGGCTCCAGGCTCTGAGCTGTCAGCACAGAGCCCGACACGGGGCTCAAACCCATGTACTGTGAGATCATGACCTGAGCCAAAGTCGGACGCTCAAACGACTGAGCCACCCAGGTGCCCCAGCACATTAAGTACTCTTAATTTTCATATGAGACCTGTAAGTTGTTAATGTTAATTGTCCTTTGTTTTTTCAGATGAGGTTGGAGCTCTTGTTTTTGACATTGGATCCTATACTGTGAGAGCTGGTTATGCTGGTGAGGACTGTCCCAAGGTAAGTGTAGCGTTAGTTAATTGGATATGAAAGGATCATTTATTTGAGTAGAATTAAATTCATGCAGAAATTCTCACTCAATTATGGTAAAAGATTTTAGTTGGGAAAAAATGACTACTTGATAAAGCAGGTAAAACTTGTATTATGTTTTTGACTCTTCCAGGTGGATTTCCCCACAGCTATTGGTATGGTGGTAGAAAGAGATGATGGAAGCACACTGATGGAAATAGATGGTGATAAAGGCAAACAAGGCGGCCCCACCTATTACATAGATACTAATGCCCTGCGCGTTCCCAGGGAGAATACGGAGGCCATTTCACCACTAAAAAATGGGATGGGTATGATGTTTGCTTGTATGGATTTGATTTATAGAGTATATATGGTACATTTTAGACATAAGACAATGGCTTCTTATAAGTTGAATATCAGGTATTTTGTTTTTAATTCCACAAATTGATGTTCCAGGCACTGAGAATACAAAGATGCATCAAACATGTTCCTCTTCCTCAAGAAACTCATAGGGAGGTAGATGTAGATATCCAAATATGTAGGATAAATGTTGTGTTTGATAAGCAGTGGGATTGGAGAGGAGAGGTATTTAACTCCCATCATTGGGGATCAGTGGTGGTTTTCATAAAGGAGGTAACTTTTGCACTGAATCTTGACGAATAAATAAGGATTAGCCTGACTAACAAGGCTTGGTAAAGGAGAGCAGCCAGCATGTGTGAAGAGGTGGAGCTGTGGAAGCGGCTTACATGTTTATTAGAAAGATCATCAATTAAGTATGGCTATTAACAGTGGGGTGCATTAGCATCAGTTGCAGGAGTGGTGGACAGAGAGCAATCATCATAGGGCTTGTAAACCATGCCAGGGGTGTATTAAGCTGGCAACTGAAAGATAACCCCAAAGGAATTTTTTTTAATTAAAAAATTAAAAAAAATTTTTTTTTCTAATTTGAGAGAGAGAGTGCGATGCAGGGAGAGAGGGGTGGAGAGAGAGAGAGAGAGAGACTGACTGACTCATAAGCAGGCTCCATGCTCAGTGTGGAGCCTGATGTGGGGCTCAATCCCATGATCCTGGGATCATGGCTTGAGCCAAAAATCAAGAGTTGGCTGCTCAACCAACTGAGCCACCCAGGCATCCCAACCCTAAAGGAATTTAAACAGTTGGGTGTTTGCCAGCTGGAGAGATTATTCTAAGAGCAGTAAAAGGCTAGATTGGGGAGAGATACTGGAGATAGGAGGATCAGTTAGGGAGGTGAGAATTCAGATGAGAAATGAAGAGGGTTTAAATTTTATCACTGATGGCCGAGATCTTGAGATGACTTTGAGAGATATCAAAGAGGTGAAAGGAGAATAATTGAGTTTCCTAGATTTTTGACTGGGGTAATTGAATAGAGGGTACCACACATTGAAGTAGGAATAGAATGGGAAGGAACAAGTTTTACGGTCTTCAAAGGCAAATGTATTGGTAGTATCTGCGGTCCCTGTTAGGTTCATTTATTCATTAGAAGGACTCACAGGACTCAGCATATAGTTGTACTCATGGCTAAGGTTTATTACACTGAGAGGATACAAAGCAAAATTGACAAAAGAAAAAAAAGGTATGGAGTGAAGTCCAGAGGAATCTAGGACAAACTTCGCAGGGTCTTCTCACAGTGGAGTCATATGGGATGTACTTAATTCCTCCAGCGATGAGTTGTGACAACGTGTATGTTGTCTACCAGGGGAGCTCATTAGAGACCATTTTTACTGGGGGAGGTCATGTAGGTACCACGTGTCTAGAATTTACTAAAATTCAAGACTCCCAGAGGGAAAGAAGGTGTTCAGCACAAACCACATTGTACAGTTTAGGTGCAGTGAACTACTGTTATCATTTAGGGAAAGTTTTATATCACTGTAGGGAACTGGTTATCAGTCAAGTTCTCAGATGGCAGCAAAAGGTCAGCCTTATAAGCAGGCCTTTTTCTGTACAGCAAGTAAATGAGTTTGTTTTTGAGTTCAAAGTATTTGAATATAGGTGCTGTTCTATTCAGCAGGTGAGAAGATTTTAAGACATGGAGTTGCATTATTTATTAGCCAGAAAGAGTGTGGAATATGAGAAAAAGGTTGAGGATGGGTTTCCATGTGAAAGCCTGTTCTCTGTTTAACCAAAGAGAAGAAAGGGTGCCCATGAAGGAGAATGAGAAAGAACAGTTAGGGATATAGAATATTCAGAAGGCCAAGAGAAGAAAAAGTTTTGGAAGCATAGAAGTCCAGTGATTCTCATTGTTCTCAGCTGTGACATTGAGAGTTACACTAAGAAGGGAAGAGAAAAGTTAGAATGACTAACGCAGTTCATTGACACCTGCCCCCCCACCCCCTCCCCCAAAGCCTCATAGGACTGTGGGAGTATGTTGTACAAGTAATGACATTTCTTCTTTGGATTGTGGCAGAACTGGTTTGCAAACTTTTGAGCAGTCAATAGTGTCAGATAATGTAAAGAGGTCAAGCTATATTACAAGTGAAGTTTCCACTGGATTTGTCTGTTAGAAGGTCATATCAAGGGGCGCCTTGGCAGCTCATTCAGTTGAGTGTCTGGCTTCAGCTCAGGTCACGATCTTATGGTTAGTGGGTTTGAGCACCGTGTCGGGCTCTGTGCTGACAGCTCGGAGCCTGGAGCCTGCTTCGGATTCTGTGTCGCCCTCTCTCTCTGCCCCTCCCCCACTCATGCTCTGTCTTTCAAAAATAAATAAAAATGTTAAAAAAAAACATTAAAAAAAAAGGTCATAGCGAAATGCAAGCACTTTCAATGGAATGTTTAAGTGGAAGCCAAATTGAAGGCATGTTATATTCTCTGAGGGTTTATATCTATATCTGTATCTATATTTATATCTTTTAATCTGTTTTCAGGTAGACTGTAAACTTTCTAAATATCAGGTTTAGATCCTACCATTCTTTTGTATTTCCTCTTACCATTCGAATTGTATACTGTGCCTCTAGTAAGTACTTAGTGAATAATATTTATTTGGTATTTTAGGTCTATTAGATGCACTGATTACATTTAGGACAGGTCTTAGGGGTTGTGATACTGTTGGGGTTGGATGAACAAAAAAGAGGTTCCATATTTTATAGAACACAAAGATGATGTTTATATAAAGTGCTATCTTATGAAATAAATCTGTAAAATAAATAGGTTCTATATATTAAAGTATTCTAAAACATAGAAACAGTCTCTTAAAAGATTCTGTATTCATCTTCAACTAAGCGTTGTTTTGAAGGTATTAATCTTATATTGTAGTTGAAGATTGGGATAGTTTCCAGGCTATTTTGGATCATACCTACAAAATGCATGTCAAGTCAGAAGCCAGCCTGCATCCTGTTCTCATGTCAGAAGCACCGGTAAGACAAAGACTTTCTTTTCTGAATTTCTCTAGTTGTTGTTGTTGTTTTTAACTGATTTGAAGAATGTTTTCCTTTTCTTTAAAAAGGCATAGAAGTTCATGTTTTGAATTTTGAAAATTAGGGGAAGGGGGATTAATTTTTATATACTATTAAAGTTTTTATGGGGCGCCTGGGTGGCTCAGTCGGTTTAGTGGCCGACTTCGGCTCAGGTCATGATCTCGCGGTCTGTGAATTCGAGCCCTGCGTCAGGCTCTGTGCTGACAACTCAGAGCCTGGAGCCTGTTTCAGATTCTGTGTCTCCCTCTCTCTTTCTGACCCTCCCCCGTTCATGCTCTGTCTCTCTGTCTCAAAAATAAATAAATGTTTAAAAAAAAATAAAGTTTTTATTTTTTTAATAATTAAAATATTCAAAGAACAATAACAAAGCACCCTAAATGGGGTTCGGTTATTTATTTTTTCTAGGGATTTATTTAACATTTGAATTCCTTGGGCCACTTCCCATTTGGGTTTATGAATTGTCCCTTGTGCCCCAAAGGCAGAGTGTATCCACTTTTATATTCTCCTCTCCAGGAGAGGAGTCAAATATGGAACTAGGGCTAGAAATTACTAGATCGAGGTCTCTTGTGAAATACATTTGGTACAGAGTCCACAAAGAGCCCAGAAGGCTAGCATAATGATCATAAATTATCAATGTTTTGTTACTGTTTTTAACCTCTAGTTTCCTTTATGAGTAGCAACTCTTAAATAGGAGAATTTGGTGGTTTAAAATGACTGGATTGACTCTTAAGATTTAATAATACTTTATAAGAATCCTGATTTTGGTACTGTGGAAAGTCTGTAACCTGTAAAATTCCTAGCAACAATTTTACTTTTTATTAAATAATAAATTTTAAATTATATTTATTAAATTTATTTACAAATAAATATAAATATACACAATTTTCTATGGTATTTTCTATGGTTATTTTCTATGGTATTCTGTTTTTAATGTTTATATTTTTTTAATATAGTGCTGTATTGAATCTTGAGATAAATCAACATTTTAGTTTTTAAACAGTAAATAACTTACATTTCTTTTTCCCTCTTCTCAAGTGGAATACTAGAGCAAAGAGAGAGAAACTGACAGAGTTAATGTTTGAACACTACAACATCCCTGCATTCTTCCTTTGCAAAACTGCAGTTTTGACAGCGTATCCTTGAAAGAGTAACATTCAGCTTTTCTTTAGAAGTAAATGTGGTGGGGCATGTTTTGTTTTCCAAAACCAAAAAAGTTATGAGAAGAGTGGAATTATTTTACTTTTTTTTTTTCAAATCTCTTTAGGGTCAGTCTTAATAGGAAACATTGGATTCTCATATCTGTCTTTTGCATTCATTCTGTACCGTATCACACATGACATGGTCTCTGGAAAACTCCCCTATACACTCATGAGAGAGTGACCGTGAAAAAGGCAAATAACATCTTAGTATTACTTTAAAAATTCTTTTGGCTTCTCAAACATTATTGGCCTCAGGACCCTCAGGACTCCTTTACACTTTAACCAATTACTGAGGACTCCAAAAAGATTTTCTTTATGTTGGTTATATCTGTCAGTATTACTGTGAGAAATGAAAACTAAGAATTGGTTTAACATTTATTTATTCACTTAATAATGACAAAAAAAAACCTCAAGGTTAACACAAATAACATTTTAATGAAAAAGATAATTATATTTTCCAAAACAAAAATATTAGTGAGAAGAGTAGTATTGTTTTATCTGACTTCATTGTAGCTGGTTTCTTATATCTGCCAACCTCAGGCTCTGTTCTCTTGACAAGTTAAGCTAGTAAGGAAGGTTTTCTGCTGTCCAAGCTGCATACTGTTGGAGAATGCATTTATCTAAAAATGTAGCAAAATCACAGAACTCTTAGTTGCTGCTCTGATTTTCAAGAATAGATTACTCTCTGGGCACCTGGGTGGCTCAGTCGGTGAAGTGTCCACCTTTGGCTCAGGTCATGATCTCATGGTTCATGAGTTTAAGCCCCTTGTCGGGCTCTGTGCTGACAGTGCAGAGCCTGGAGCCTGCTTCGGATTCTGTGTTTCTCTCTCTCTCTGCCCCTCCTCCATTCGTGCTCTGTCTCTTTCTTTCTCAAAAATGAATAAACATTTAAAAAATTTAAAAAAAAAAAAAAAAAGAGTGGATTACTCTCTGTTCTCCATGTTTTTGTTGGTCCCCCTGAAGTCCTGCTCCTGAATAGTATAGCAGTCAGTCAGAGATTTGGGTACCTTTTATACTCTGATTTTGGTTTTCACCCATTCTGTGGTTCTCTGGCTTCTAGGATTTCTACCTTAAGTGTCCAGCTTTTCTTTCAGCCCTGAAGTCCTTTACTGCTCCCTCAAGGTGGTAAAATTGCAGTTTCCACCACTGCTTTCCCAAGCCATAGCCATGGAGCTGGGGAGCATTTTTAGCTATAAACTTCTTACCCCTTCCATTTGCAGTTTTATGAGAATAAATTTTGGGTACATTTTGACTGCTTTTGAACACTTCCCAGAATCTTAAAATGATCATTTAAGATAATTTGTCTAGATTTTATGATTGTTATTTATAGGAAGGTCCACATACCTTCATGCCACTTTTTAGTGTGCTATCACTGTATCTGACATTGTACTTACAGAGCATAAAATTAATGTTTTGTATATAGTTGGCCAGAGGTCAATAAAGTACCAGTAATAGCAAAGATAACTCACCAACCTGTCTTTCTGGGCATTGATTTCATGGATTCTGATCATCCTTACCCATTGCTTGCTTTTCTGCCGTTAGCCCTTCATCTCTCTTGACATGCTCTTTCTGGTTTCAATTATCCATTTTCTTGGCTTCAGATCCCAGTTACACACTAACAAATTCCAAATCCGTATCTGTTCTGTGTCCCAGACCTTTCTTGTTCGCTGCAGGCCCACAAACAGCTGCCCTAGTAGAACTTTTTCTGTTCTTTGTTTAAGCACTTGAAACTCAGTATGTCTAAAATGGAATTAATCTCTCCCCTCGAATTTATTCCTTCTTCTTCTGTGTAGTTGCCCAGACCAGAAATCTTTCTCTTTAACCCTTCAAATTTAGTCCTTCATCAAGACCGATTTTTCTTCTCCCCACTACCTCTCAGATCCATTTATTTCTCTCCATTGCCACTGCATTACGTGCAAGCTCTTTCCGGGATTACTGCAACCCTTCCACCTCTCTTCCCTGTTCTTCCCACTGCCATGCTAATGATCTTTGTTAATTGCCAAGCTGCTTTAAGCCAGAATCATCGTCCACATTCTTTCAGGCTCTGCCGAACTACTTACACTTCCCTGACCTCAGCATACCTCAGCATACCCTTGCTTCCTGGCCTTCCCACATATTCCTGTGTTCCCTGTCTTCTCCCTAGCTTACTTGGATTTCCCCAGGATTGGTTAGGTGGCCTCTCCTGTATACCCCTGGGGCACCCTGAGCTGTTATTTTCACAGCTTTCCTGATCTGTACTAAACAGGATATCCTTCAGGGCAGAGTCAGTTTGGGGTCACCTTTTTGTGCCTTCTGTGCACAGGAATGCCAGTGCCAGACAGGCTACCCTCCCTTATTAAGCACCAGACTTGTCACTAGGCACATAATGCGCAGTAAATATTTGGTGACCAAGTGCATGGCCCTGCTCCTGATACTGGCTTATGATGCTCACGTGGTATGGGCCTTCTGCAGCTCAGAGCTGTGGAAGATGGGATCTGCCAATATTTGCTGACTGTTGAATCCACCTGGAATAGCTTTCCCATTGACTTGTGGGAACTGCCACTCAGCTGCCATACTGCTGAGATGGTTTTTCTTTAATCCTATGTGGAGAATGGTTTTAGTTCCTAGTGCAAATGCCATAGCCCCCCACTGTTTTACCTACTTTTTGTTGATTTTGTTCATTGCTTCTTAATTTGTTTTAAGTCCTTTACTCTGGCTCCAGAGAGTTTGAATGATTGTGCTAATTTTGGCCAGTTTAACAGATGTCTCTCTGGGATAAAAGGTCTCTTTAACTTCCTCTCACCATCATTTCGGAAGTCCTGCCTGTGTTATTTGTCTTTAAGCCAGAGTTTCTTCACACCGATATTTATCCCTAGATTAACACATTTTAAGCCATAATACACGTTTAAAAATGCCTTCATGAAATTTTCCCTTTATAATAAACATTATTTTGGAACCTTGATACTTTCTTTTCCTTAATGCTTTATACTAGATTTGCTAATGGTCGTTCCACGGGTCTTATTTTGGACAGTGGAGCCACTCATACCACTGCAATTCCAGTCCATGATGGCTATGTCCTTCAGCAAGGTAATGTGTTTAACTAGGGTACACGAGTTAAACAGGAGATGATGTTAGCTGTCATGACAACGTAGACAATGAAGTAGAGCAGTGAATTGGACTATCAAGTCATATCAGTTTCCAAATAGTATCTCTTTTTTTAGGAGTTTTAAAAAACCTTTAGTATATAACGCATGTTTAAAACTGATGCAAGGCTTCATTCATGCTTAGAGAGATAGTTCAGTTGATTCTACTTGAAAAGATTATTCATATATAAATACACAGAAGAAATTTGTCCCAGGGAGTTTAGTTTTAATGCTGTCTTAGCCTCGTTTAATCTGTTTTCATAGGCATCGTGAAATCCCCTCTTGCTGGAGACTTTATTACTATGCAATGCAGAGAACTCTTCCAAGAAATGAATATAGAACTGATTCCTCCATATATGATTGCATCAAAAGTAGGTGATGCTTGAATTTTCATTTTGGAATTTATCTCCAGCTCCCCAGCCCCATGTCATGAACTCTCTTAACCTAGTACATGCTCTTGGTACTCAGGAAGCTGTTCGTGAAGGATCTCCAGCAAATTGGAAAAGAAAAGAGAAGTTGCCACAGGTTACAAGGTCTTGGCACAACTACATGTGTAATGTAAGTACCCTTATTTTCTTTACAGGAGTATTACAGGCTCTAAGTTGTGTGTTTTTTGTTTTTTTTGTTTTTTTTAATCTATTTTGAGAGAGAGAGAGAGAGCGAGCGAGCGTGTGAGGAAGGGAGGGGCAGAGAAAGAGGGAGAGAGAATCCCAAGCAGGCTCTGCACCGTCAAGCGCAGAGCCCAATGAGGGGCTTGAGGGCATGAACTGTGAGATCATGACCTGAGCTGAAATCAAGAGTCAGATGCTTAACTGACTGAGCCACCCAGGCACCACCTAGGCTGTAAGTTTTTGAATAGAATGTGAGCACTTCATATTTTTAATGATATTTTGCAAACAAAATTATTATTTTGAGAAGAAAGGGTTGTTTTTGTGTTTGTCAAACTAATTATCTCAACAAACTAGTATATATTCATTTGGATTACTCTGATGAGACCTGGAAGGAACTTTGGTTTTGGAGTAAAAACAAGCATTATGTTACTCTGTACCTTTTTATGTCTAAGAAAATGGTTTTAGTCTATAGAGACCTGGTAGTATGGCTCAGTTATGTTTGCTTTAACATCGGTCAGCCATATAAAAAAAGTGTCCTTATTCATAGCAAGGAGACAGTAAGAGTTTCTTTCACTAAAAAATTCCTCTCTGAACATATACCTTACTGACGGGAGGACAGGTGAGTAAAACCTCTCACACTACAGATGTACATTCATTTCTAATAGTAAAAGGATTTGAAAGTCATAATTTACTATGTGAGGGATATATCCTATCTCACATTTTTTTGCACCTAAGATAAAGATTTTTTGTGGGTGTTCAGTAGAAGGAAAAATTGTGAAGTTGACTAACAGTTTGGCCTAGCTATTAGACAGGATTTTTCTTTAGCAGCCCAGAGGTCACATGTATTTCACAGCAGAATTTTTAATTGTTTTAAACTATGTGCAGTCATTAAAAGTTACATATGATGCCATGTATGTGCACATGTATATACATTCAGAAAATGAAATCTTGCCTTTAAGTCTAGGCTTATTTTTAAGGAAAAAACAATGTTCTGAAACCAGTTTTGTAATGCAGGACTGTGGTAGGTATGGGGGTTTCAGATTGTTTTTATCTCATCAGTGTTCCATAATTGTTGTAATTCAAACATGATATAATTTAGCTTCTAGTTCAAATGCTTAAAATTGGGTTTCTTGATACTCAAGAGTCCTTGCTAGGTAGATTTATAGCCTTGAAATGACATAGCCATCCAGGAATGTGATACGGTTTCATTAAGAAAAGTATTTTAAATACAATGTTACAAAATTATAGGGGCGCCTGGGTGGCTCAGTTGGTTGAGCAACTGACTTCGGCTCAGGTCATGATCTCGTGGTCTGTGAGTTCGAGCCCCACGTTGGGCTCTATGCTGACAGCTCAGCCTGGAGTCTGCTTCGGATTCTGTGTCTCCCTCTCTCTCTGCCCCTTCCCTGCTCATGCTCTGTCTCTCTCTGTCTCAAAAACAAATAAAAACACTAAAAAAAAAAAACAAACATCTCTACAATGTTACAAAAGTATAGATTGCCTGTTTCTAACCTGTTTCTTAAAATTTTTTTTTTTTTTAATCCATAGTGTGTTATCCAGGATTTTCAAGCTTCAGTACTTCAAGTATCAGATTCAACCTATGATGAACAGTATGTCTTCTTGTCTACAAGACTTAAAATAGCTCGTTGAAACCTTCATACTAATCTTCTAAACACCAAATACTTATAAATGAGGAAAGAAATTGATTCGTTTTGTTAAAAATTGTGGAGTATGCTTAACTGGTCTAAACATAAAAAGTTAAGAAATATTGATTAACATAAAAGAAAGATTCTCACTCTGCTTTCTTACAAGTTGATAATTTCTTAGTTTATAATTTTGAAGAATTTTTTTGGTCTTTTGTTTAATGTTGTTTAATATGTTTTCAGAGTAGCTGCACAGATGCCAACTGTTCATTATGAATTCCCCAACGGGTACAACTGTGACTTTGGAGCAGAGCGGTTAAAGATTCCTGAAGGGTTGTTTGACCCTTCCAACGTAAAGGTGTGAGCACTATTTCATAATCAGCTTGGCTTTTCCTGTGTGTGTGCACATCTTGTGTAATTATATAAAACCTACATAAGACCGACTGTAGAGATTTTTGGGTGTGCTGTGTTTGAAGTTCTTCTGTGTGACTACTCATTTTCATTTTGTTGTAGGGATTATCAGGAAATACAATGCTGGGAGTCAGTCACGTTGTCACTACAAGCGTTGGAATGTGTGATATTGACATCAGACCAGTAAGTGTCAGCCTCCTGTTTACGGTATAAAGGTATCTTTTAGGGTAATGAAATGCCCCTGAATCCTTATTTAAGTTGTCAACTTTGGCCATTCACTTTGAAGTCCATTTTAGAATGTGTAAAAATATGAAGTATTAGAAAAGGAAAAATGTAAAACTTTAGAGCTACGGTGTCCAGTGTACTAGCTACCAGCCACATGTGGCAATTCAAATTAAAAGAAGTAAAAATTTAAAATTCCGTTCTTCAGTTGCACTAGCCACATTATAAATGTAACCAATGGCTACTGTATGACATGCAGATAGGGAACATTTCTGTCATCACAGGAAGTTCTTTTGGACAGTGCTGTTCTAGAGAGTTCCTAAAATGTGACAAGCCAAAATATATATTATTGATTTTTTTTTCTATGTAGCAGTTTTGCTGTTTTTATTGTTCAGGAAGGTATGGGTTTAAATTATGTAACTTTTACATGGAGTTTAGATGATCTTCTTACCCTTCGTAATTTTTGTGTTTTGCCAGCTTTTAAATACTAACTCCATATTATACACATATTAATTATTAGATTGATTATATGTTATTTAAACCCTAGATTCAATTTGTAGCCAACATATGTTGCCTTGGTATTGTTGGAGTTGATTCATTTGCTTAGAGCATAGTACTGATAGCTAGGGGTGTATAAAAACCATGTTGTTTCAAAAAAGACTTTTGGATAACTATGCAAAATGTTTGTTTCAACTAGCCACCTAGCAGGCACTTGCTGCTTCTAAGATGATAGGGAGTAAGTATGGAGTAAGTATAAGTGTGTAATAGATAACTTTGTTTTTAGTGTGATTTCTCCTCTCGTTAACTAATGTTAATTGCATTGGAGATGCTTGTTTTCCATTTTTCTTTCAAAAGTTAGATGACTTAGACATCTGGAATACATTTTTAAAATATGAACTTAGCCACTAAAAAAGCATACAGGCTGACATGTATATTGACTAACAGGAATTCAGTAAGAACTTAAAAAAAAAAGGCTGACATTTAGCTTTCTGATCCATACATGTAAATTACAGATAAATATACTCATAAGTAGATTATTTTTTTTTTAGGGAGGTATCAGCATGTGGATTTTGAAAAAGTTCCCATGTGGTTCTGATGCCTAATACCCTGCAAAAAAGAAAGGTCACAGTCATTTTGGCTAGGGATGTTATCAGATTATGCATTATCCATCATAATCATTAAATAATCTCATTGTCTAATTTTAAATACTGCCAACTTCTACATGAGCTTTCTAATATGAAGCCAATATAAAATATACCTCTAAATATTGGCAGCTATCTGCCAAAAATTATGCTTGGGTTTTAGAATAATTGCTTTAAGTTAGTGGTTCTTAAACTTTAATGCACATTAGAATCATCTTGAGTTTTAAACAAACTAACAAAACCTTGATCTGGGCTCCATCCCCAGATTTTTATTTAATTGCCCCCAGGCATTTGACGTTTTATAAATCCCATAAATGAGTTGAATGTGCAGCCAAGACTGAGAGCCACTGGATTAAGCTACTAGGTCTGTATAGAAGTAAAAATATTAAAAAAGAAAGGGTAAACTGTAGAGGAAGACAGTTTTAGTTGTAGTTGTGATTAAAACTTGGAAACATTTGGAACTAATTTGTTTCTGTTTTTTATCTTAGGGTCTCTATGGCAGTGTTATAGTGGCTGGAGGAAACACGCTAATACAGAGCTTTACTGACAGGTTGAATAGAGAGCTCTCTCAGAAAACTCCCCCAGTAAGTTGTTTGTTCTTTAGTGGTATTCTTCAGTCACAGGTATCCTCATCGCTGGTGTAGTCTTACAGATAAGGTTTGTTTTTCAGTAGTCGATTGATATTCTGTGTGTGCTTGATACAGTGTTACTTAAAGTTAATATCCCTTGTTTTCCCAAATTTTCATCCCAAATTTTCATAGATGATATCTTTTAGTTACTCTTGTACTATTTGAATCTTTTATTCGTTGATTCCATCCTTAAGTACCTATAGTGTGCTAGGCACTAGGGCTGTAAATACAGTCCCTGCCCACTAAAGGCTCAGTCTGCTAGGATGAATAGAAATGTAAAAATAATGTGCTAAGTGGTTCAGTATGTCATGAATGAGACACCCTAGGGAACACTGTGGAGCAAGCACTTAACTCCCTCATGAAGAAGCTGTTTGAAGGAATAGGAGTTCAACTGGTTGGTAATTTATGAAAGAACATCTAGGTGGAAGTTATACCATGTGCAGAATATGAAGGGAGGATGGCATATTCCAGTACTTCAAAGTAGCTGGCTTGTAGTCTGCAGAAGTGGGAAGAGTGATATGGCTGGAAAGATGGATGATGTATTGATTTCCTAGGGCTGCTGTAATGAAATACCACAAACTAAAGTAGGTGGCTTCAAACAACAGATAATTTATCCTTTCTCCATTCTGGAAGCTAGAAGTCTGAAATCCACATGTCCACAGGGCCATGCTCGCTCTGAAATGTAGAGCTGAGAATTCTTCTTTTCCCTCTTCTTAGCATCTGATGGTTTGCCAGCAATCCTTTGTTGTTTCTTGGATTGCAGCTCCAACACTTCAGTCTGTCTCCATTGTCAGAGGGCATTCTCTCACAGATCTGTTCTCTTTATTATAAAAACTCCAGGGAGGTGCCTGAGTGGCTCGGTTGGTTAGGCATCTTGACTGTGGCTCAGGTCATGATCTCATGGTTCGTGTGTTTGAGCCCCGTGTTGGGCTCTGTGCTGACAGCTCAGAGCCTGGAGCCTGCTTCAGATTCTGTGTCTCCCTCTCTCTGTCCCTCTCCCACTAGCTCCCTTTCTCTCTCTCTCTCTCAAAAATAAACATTAAAAGAAACCCCAAAATTCCACAGTCATATGGGATTAAGGACCTACTCTGCTCCAGTATGACTTATCTTTTTTTTTTTTTTTAATTTTTTTTTTTCCCAACATTTATTTATTTTTGGGACAGAGAGAGACAGAGCATGAACGGGGGAGGGGCAGAGAGAGAGGGAGACACAGAATCGGAAACAGGCTCCAGGCTCTGAGCCATCAGCCCAGAGCCTGATGCGGGGCTCGAACTCATGGACCGCGAGATCGTGACCTGGCTGAAGTCGGACGCTTAACCAACTGCGCCACCCAGGCGCCCCTCTTTTTTTTTTTTTTTTAATTAATGTTTATTTATTTCAAGAGAAAGAGTGCAAGCGGGAGAGGGGCAGAGAGGGGGGCGGGGAGAGAATCCCAAGCAGGCTCCTTGCTGCCAGAGGAGAGCCCAATGCAGGGCTTGATCCTATGAATCATGAGATCATGACCTGAGCCAAAATCAAGAGTCAAGACACTCAACCAACTGAGCCATCCAGGTACCCCACCAATATGACCTTATCTTAACTTGTATCCTAATTACATCTGCAAAGAACCTATTTCTAAATTATGTCACATTCACAGGCACCAGGGATTAGAACTTCAACATATCTCTTTGGAGGACACTGTTCCACCCACACAGTTGGGTATCAGGTCATGTTGCTTATTAATAGGGAACTTACAGAATAAAATTTGGCAGGGGACTGCAGAGCTCCTATGTTTTAAAAAGATCACTGGGTGCATTGTGACAACTTTTAAAAGGATTAGAAGAATGTGGTTTGGGGAGAAAGTCTGGTACCCATTGATAACAGAGTAGTAGTCATAATCTTTATTTAAAAAAAAAAATGTTTGTTTATTTTGAGAGAGAGAGAATGCACAAGCAGGCAGGGCCAGAGAGAAAGGGAGAGAGAGAGAATCCCAAGTAGGTTCCACACTGTCAGCACATAGCCTGACACGGGGCTCGATCTCACAAATCATGAGATGACCTGGGCCGAAATCAAGAATCAGATGCTCAACCCACTGAGCCACACACGCTCCCCTAGTCATAATCTTTAGATTTTAAAACTTTTATCAAGTAGTTTTTTGTATGGTACTTTGTATTAGTTATTACATCAAAGGAAACTTAGGGGTTACATGGGTCCTAATAGTATCTGTAGAATTTGTATATTTGGCAGTCTTTTTGTTTCTCATACAAAGGAACATTTTACATATGGCACATTTTTGTAATTATTAAGTTGTTATGTAAATACTGATATAGGCACAAGATTGACACTTGAATTGTATTTACTACATTCTTGGAGATATAGTCTGATCTGGAATAGAACTTAATTATAATACTAATCATTAGATTTGATAATAAGTCCCAGAATAACAAATACAGACCTGGGCTGTCCAAGGTCTTGGTCAAGAGCAGTTAGATATTATCCATCTCATTTAGAAGACAATTAAAAATAGATGAAATAACAGGAAAAAATTCCATTGCGACAGATACCCAGCAGTTCCTCATCTACAAAAATCCATATTCATCCCTCCTGCTCCCAGCACCCTCTCCTCCCATATCACTTATTTTACTCCTGAAACATATACATTTATTTCACTGTTGTATGAACACAAACTATGTGTTCATATAAAATAATAGAGTATCAACAATTTAAGAACTATCCCTGGAAACAAAGTCCTAGGTAGGGGGAAAATCTCTTGATGCAGGGAGACAGGAAGCAATAGTACTGAGCCACAAAACCATGTTTATCAAGAGAGTGTGAGTTCAAAACATAAACACTCATTTGGGAGGAAAGCAGTTATGAATAAAAAACCTGAGATCTAATGTCTGCATTTTGATGTGGAAGTGGAGTGGGGGGAGTGACCTAAGATAGGGGGAATTAGGATAAGATACTAAAAAAGTAGTTAGAAAGGTGAGGACTATAGAAAGGGTGGCAGGTTGGGACAGTAATGGTATTTGGTATTGGAAGAAATGGAATACCACATGAAGCACTTAGCACGATACCTGATTTATAGGTAAGTGTTAAGTATGTGTTTGCTGTTATTCTAGGATATTGTTGTGAATGCCATATTCTTTAGTACGCAGTTTTCTAAGGTTGATGTAATTATTAAATATTATACATTAAAAACCATAATCAAAGTACTTTCTATATAGTAATTCAACCTATGCCTACTATTAGCCTAGCTTTTGCAAAATAATCACGTGTAACTGGTGTTTGAACCAATTGTTAAGAAGTCCTCAAAGTTGAATTTTTTGAATTGAGTCACCTGTTTTACTTGATTGTACTAATACTTATTCTTCCCTCTCTATTTTAGAGTATGCGGTTGAAATTGATTGCAAATAATACAACAGTAGAACGGAGGTTTAGTTCATGGATTGGTGGCTCCATTCTAGCATCTTTGGTTAGTAAACTACTTTGAAAAATAGTCTTATTGAATGATTTAAGTGTACCAGTGAATATAAACTAAGTTTAGTAAAAAGACTAAAAATAATTTCAGTGCATCATTTATCTTTGTATAACTATCAAATGAATTACATGTTCTAATTTAACAAAATGCTTTAGTGCCTTATCAGTTGCTATTTGTCAGCCTAATTTCAGTTTCCCTTCTCAAAGGTGGGGATTCTACTAACATATTTGTGCCCTTTCATACTCCCATTGGAACTGGTCAGGACTTAAATCATTCCTTCTCAGGTTCTGGTTGTTCCCTGGCCTCCTGGTGAGGTTGAGGAAGTCAGGAGTTGGTTCTTCGGGCAAATGGCTGAAGTCATGGTGCTGGGTTTTTCACATTGCTCAGATGGGTGCCTGCCTTGAATCAGGAGGAAAAGTCCTTGTATTTATCTGCACCCTAGACTTGGGGAATTTCCCCTTCACCTCAGAGCAGCCAAAGTAAATGTCAGGAAGTACTTTTTTTTTTTCTTTTTTGAGAGCAAGAGAGAGAGGGCACAAGTGAGCGAGGGGGCAGAGAGAGAGAGAGAGAATCCCAGGAGGGGAAGAGAGAGATGGGGCTTGCCTGAAGCAGGGCCTGTTTTTGTTTTTTACCGGAAGCAGGGCTGGTTGGTGTTTACCTGATGCGGGGTTCGATCTCATGAACTGTGAGATCATGACCTGAGCCAAAGTCAGATGCTTAACTACTGAGCCACCCAGGTGCCTTCATGAAGTATTTCTATTAAACAATTAAAAAAAAAATTCTTTTTTAACATTTATTTTTGAGAGAGAGCACGAGCAGTAGAGGGGCAGAGAGGGGAGATACAGAATCCAAAGCAGGCTCCAGGCTCTGAGCTGTCAGCACAGAGCCCAACGTGGGGCTTGAACCCACAGACCCTGAGATCATGACCCAAGCCAAAGTTGGACATTTAGCCAACTGAGCCACCCAGGAGCCCCACTCCTAAACCTTTTTAAGCTAGTAAAAGTTTATAATAATACATGAGTGTATTATTATACATAAATGTATTATAGACATAAGTGTATGTATTCTATTTCCAGTCTTTTAATAGATCTTAGATCAAAGCTGGATACCACTGCAAGTCCACTTGAATAGAGTTAATCTTAGAGAATGGATTTTTCCTGCTTATATGTTTTATTTTTAATGTAGCCTAGGTTTCTTCCTTCTTTGGTTATTTTCCTCCTTTCCATCTTCTATAGTGCTTATGCACTATATTTATTGTGTGTGTTCCTGTAAAACTTTATCCTACTCCTGATGAGCACTTTTGAGGGTTTTTTTTTTTTTTTTTAAGTTTTATGTTTATTTTTGAGAGAGTATGAGCCAGGGAGGGGCCAGAGACAGAATCCCAAGCAGGCTCCTTGCTGCCAGCGCAGAGCCTAACACAGGGCTCGAACCCATGAACCATGAGCTCATGACCTGAGTTGAAATCAAGAGTCAGACACTTAATTGACTGAACCACCCAGGCACCCCAAGCACTTCTGAGTTCTAAATGCTGCCATTAGTTAAGCGTTAGAACATCAATTCTGTACTGGGAGGAAACCTTCCGACAGTTTCTATTGTTGCCTCAGGTTGGCACCAAGCCATCATAGCTAAACCATCCATCTTCCTTTCACAGCCATTTTCTAAATCCTCATGACAGTTTAATAGGTATAGAAAGACTTATTCTTTCTAAATCATGTTTCTGGGTGTTCTAGAGGAGGGCAGAAATAAGGGAATAAGGGAGTACTATTTGGGGGAGGGGCTTAAGCGTTCTGCAAGATCAGTTGTTTATTTTTTGAGAGACAGAGTGTGAGCAGGGGAGGGGCAGAAAGAGAAGGAGTTACAAAATCCAGAGCAGGCTCCAGTTTCTGAGCTATCAACAGAGAGCCTGACGTGGGGCTTGAACTCACGAACAGTGAGATCATGACCTGAGGCGAAGCTGGATACTTAACCGAGCCACCCAGGCGCCCCAAAATCAGTTATGAAAAAGATAATTTAAAAAGTATGTTCTAACAAAAAGGCACAATATATAATTTTTCTTTCCATTTTACAGGGCACCTTTCAACAGATGTGGATTTCCAAACAAGAATATGAAGAAGGAGGGAAGCAGTGTGTAGAAAGGAAATGCCCTTGAGGAGAGTTCCCAGACCTCTGACTTCCCGTGTCACCTTAAGTTCCACAGCTTTAGTGTACTCAGGAAAAGAGTGACCATCTTTTGTAGAATGTTTATACATTTTTGCATATTTCAATTTCCACTTAAATTTTTTAAGGCTTTAACTGGCTCTATAAATTAAGATAAGTTTGTGCTTTCCTTGAAATGCACTTATTCTTATTACAAGCATTTTATAATTTTGTATAAATGTCTATTTTCTCTAAATATTTTGCTTTCAGTAAAATGCTTTTCAACTCTGTTTAGTATATTAATTACCAGTGATTGGTAGAATTGGTTTTTATTGACTAGTAAAATTTACTGCCTATGCTTTTTACCTTAGGCTTGCAAAATTAAATAAAAGTTATTAGCCATTAGAAATGTTTTGAATTATTGTTGTGTTGTGACTTAACTACTTTAAGTTTTACTAAATATATTTATATTATTTTGAGTGAAAGTACTCATTGTTTATTAAAAGTAATGTCCACACCCCCTTCATATGCTATTAATATAATAGTAGAAATGTTACCTGAATTCCAAAAATGACCTTACTGCCTTTGCTATTGCAGTTGACATCACTTTCCCACTCTAAGGTACAGGTGATGTTAAAGTTTGCTTAGATGTCAGAATTTTTAACTTCCAGAGTTAGCATGCCATATTAACCCTTAAACCAGTTGAGATAGTCATTTAACTAAAAACACAATTTCTTTATAAATTACTTAATACATATTTACTTTTGTATATAGATTGTTATCCAAGGAAAACAAAATAGTAACTTCAGAATTCAGACATCTTAGACAACACTTGACTTCTCGGCTTCAGAATGACGTGGAAACTTTTCCTGAAGAAATTTTTCTTTCTTTTTCTCTAAACTTTTCTTCCTTGCTTCAATGCGGGCTTGTTTCTCAATTCTCAATCTAGAATAAAAGCATAACACCAATTTATACAAAAATATTTCCCTGTTACTCAATGTTCTCAAAGGATATCCAAATCAATTACTTAAAAGCCTCAATAATGCTAGTCTTCGTATTAGGTGTGTCATGTATATTATTATTATTATTATTTTTTTTTTTAAAGACTTTATTTTTAAGTAATGTCTTTACCCAACAAGGGACTCACAACCCCAAGATCAAGAGTTGCATGCTCTACTGACTGGGCTAGTCAGGTGTTCCCATGTATGTTATTAAACTTGAATAATCACTGTAAACCTACATAAGTCAAAGATAAACTTACAATCAAAAGCATTTGTAACCCTACACCAATGCTTCCTATTTCCTACATAGAAAGAAATGAACAGATCTTATGAGCCTGTAGCAGACTGGGCTACCTTTTCTCCTCTTTTAAAAACACCAGTTTTATTGAATACAATAGATTTTTTGTATCCTGTGATACATCCTGAGACTTTTTTGAATTCCTTAATTCCAAATACCTCAGTCTACCATATCATTTTCCCTACAACAAAGAGAAAACTATGCTAAGAGATGACGGTTAGGTGCTAGACTGGTCCCTATGTGAGTTTGCATTCCAGAGCAGGAAGCATTTGTGCCTCAGCTAAATTATTTTGACCTCTAGGGTCACTTAAGACAAAGTTGCAAATGATAAATTCATAGATGCCAAGCCACTACTGTACTTAAGACAAGATTTTGCAGGATATTTTATTGATCACTAGGCATGAGTATATTTTAAAACAACATAAGAGATCATAGTAACTTACTTAGTATGGTCACAGAAATTTGAGCCAAGAATTCTATTTGGGTGAAGACCAAGATAGGTGTGTACTTTAAAAATATAAGCTATTTTGTAATTTAAGTATAAAGATCAAGCAAAGCTGAAATCAGATTACTCATGATAGTCCTCAGTCTTTGCTCCAACTAAATTTTGGCCGTTAAAAAAAATAAGCCCATAAAAATAAAGAATAAAGGTTTGCTATTCTGATTTTTTTGATGTTAATTTTTGAGAGACCGCATGCATGAGCGCAGGAGGGCAGAGAGAGAAGGAGACAGGATCTGAAGCGGGCTCTATACTGACAGCAGCGAGCCGGAAGCGAGGCTCAAACTCATGAACCATGAGACCATGACCTGAGCCAAAGTTGGACGTTTAACTGACTGAACCACCTTGGCGCCTCAAGGTTTGCTATTCTTAAGAATATTCAGAAGATTATGATGCATGCCCTGAAGGTAAGGCTAAAAAAGATAGGTTCAAAAATAGAACAATTAGGATATGTATTAGGCCTGTAAAAGCAACACTGGATTCATAAATTCTCATACATAGTCGTTTATAGCTTCACCTTATATGACTAAGGGACAAAAGGACCAATGGCACGGTAGGTCTAGAGAAGTTGTAGAGGAAAAAAAAATGCAGTTAAATGTCTTCAACGGCTTAGTATCTGAACTGGGCCTTAAAATGTGAATGGTGGACGGGGCACTTGGGAGGCTCAGTCAGTTAAGCACCGGACTTTGGCTCAGGTCATGATCTCACTGTTCAGGAGTTCGAGCCCCACGTTGGGCTCTGTGCTGACAGCTTGGAGCCTGGAGCCTGCTTCAGATTCTAGATCTCCCTCTCTCTCTGTTCCTCCCCCACTCATGCGTTCTCTATCTGTAAAATAAAGATTAAAAAAAATTTTTTTTAAATGTGAATGGTAGAAGGATTTCAGAGCTGTACATAAAAGAGGGGAAAATGAGCAAGACTGTTTAGGAAACAAGGAGAAAGGTCTGACTTTGATGAGGGTAAGCAGGTAAGACTTAAAGTGTGGGAACCCTGGGTGGGAAGGAGTTTGGATTTATCTGTAGACAAGAAGCAACTATAGGTTTCTGAACAGGTTATGTGATAAAAAGGTTTGAGGAGAATTAGCCAGGAAGCAGTATTTGAATGGACTGGAGTGAGGAAGAGGTTCAATAATTTATCTTGATGAAGAGGGAGGGCACCAGGGCAGAGACAGTGGGAGCACAAAGGACAGATCCTGGAGACCTTCTGCAGGAAGAATGAAATCAAAGACTGACTGCTTCTAGGGCACTGATGATGAAAAATGCCCATGTAGAATGGATATATATTTAAGGGGTGCTGGACCTCATTCCACTGGTGGTGGTCCCCCCATCTCTACCCTCCCATCAAGCAATTCTCAGACACCAGCAGAATAAGCAACAGTTCAACTCCATTCTGACACTACGTGGAGATCGTGTCAGAGGTTGTCACACATGCTTCTTAACCAACGACTTGCCACAGATCAGACGTTCCCACAACTCCCTCTTTGGACTTCAGACAGCAGTCACAAGTCCAGGCTCTTACCTGTACTTTAAATCAGAGGCTACCAAGACCTCCTCCGTGGGTTCGATTAATTTGCTAGAGTCACTCACAGAACTCAGGAAACCCCTTTACTCACTATTATGGATTTATTATAAAAGGATATGAACTCAGGAGTAGCCAGACATGAGGTACACAGGACAAGGAGTGGGGAGAGGGCATGAGGCTTCCATGCCCTCTTCTAGGCACCCCACTCTCCTCCAGTCTCCATATGCTCACCAACAGAAAAGCTCCCTGAACCCTATCCTTTCTACAGAGGCCTCATTACACAGGCACAGTTGATTAAAGCAAATCATTGTCCATTGGCTACCGATTCACCTCCAGCCCTGTTCCCCTCTCCAGAAGTCAGGCTGTGGGACTGAAAGTTTCAACCATCTATTCCAAGTTGGTTCCTCTAGCAATTAGCCCCCATTCTTAGGTGCTCCCCAAAAACCATGTCATTAACATAACAAAAGATACCACCCCACCTAGAAAATTCCAAGGGTTTTAGGAGTCCTGTGTCAGGAACAAGGAGGAAGACCAAATATATGTACCTTTTATTATAAATCACATCACAAAGATAAAACTGAAAATGAGGAGAGGGAGCTGGTTTAATGGGGAAGATAAAAAAAAATTTTTTTTTTTTTAACATTTATTTATTTTTGAGACAGAGACAGAGCATGAACGGGGGAGGGTCAGAGAGAGGGAGACACAGAATCCGAAACAGGCTCCAGGCTCTGAGCCGTCAGCACAGAGCCCGACGTGGGGCTCGAACTCACGGACCGTGAGATCATGACCTGAGCCGAAGTCGGCCGCTTAACCGACTGAGCCACCCAGGCGCCCCAAGATAAAAATTTTTAATTGTGATTCTAAAATGTACCAAGACACCTTAAAGCCAGTTTAAAGATATATTTCATTCCTGTTTAAATTATTTTTTTAAGTGTTTTTATTTGTTTGGTATGGAAACAAGCTCTTGGGAGAGAACATCAGTTTTTAAAGAACTCTTGATGAAAGTAGATTGTATTATCTAAGGCAGTTGTTACAAGCTGTGGTTTTTGTGCTGCTAGAATTTCCTTCTTAAATTTCCAGCTGCTTTCCTGCTTGAATTCTGACCTCTAGCACCTTTAGCCAGTAACTTTGAAGTTTTCCCCACCCAGCTTCTCTCTGCAGCCACAGACAGCCATGGAAGTTGAGTAGCATGCTTGCCCTGAAACCACAAACTTGTAATTCTTTCCCCTTCCAACTTCAATTTGGTTTCTGTCTGCTTTTGGATGTGGATCCAGTGTTCTAAAATAGCCATTTTCTAAAATGTTTCATTTTTATAATTATTAGCTGGGGGCTCATGGGACCACTTCATTCCTCTATAACAGAAGCCCTATAATAAACCTCATGCAGAAAAAAAATTGTTGTAGTGAATATTTGGAAACCACCATTCGGCAGGGTAACATGACGGCAGACATAATACATCAGGCTCGTCTCCTCACCCTACCCCTTTTCATTTCATCAATCTTGCAGTAACATGAGCTCATATCTTATGTAACCGAAGTATTTAGACCTTCCTTTTCACATTACAGAAAGACTTAGTAACGTACTTACATACAGACTGATGAATAGAAAGGCAATAAAACTTTTTGAAAGGATATACACTAGAATGTTAACAAGTTATTTTTGGATGATGAGATTATGTAAGATTTTAATTTCATCTTTTCTACCCGATTTTTCTATTTTTTCCACAATACACATGTATTACTTATGTAAAAGCTTAACTTACTACTTATGTAAAAGCTTAACTTGTGTTATCTGATATAAAGGTAAGTTTTGTTACTAAAGGGTATTTGGGTTGTGCTCACCTCATAAAACGTTCCACATAGGGCATTGCAAAGAATCGTTTCCTGTTGTATCTTTTATTTAGGTACCAAGGTATAGGCCACTGCTTGAACTTGTGCCTGCCAAGAAAGCAAAGAGATATTGCCTTAATAGAAGATATTTCATACATTTTTCATTTTTTACAAATAGTTTTAGCCATCTTTGAGCTAAATATATTTTCAATAAAATGAGATGTAATTGGCTTTTAAAAGATTTTTACAATTTTTATAAATTATGAAATACTCTAAACTTAGAAAAAAGTACAGACATGAACCCACTGAGTTCATGAGTGTACGTATGTTTTGCAATGTCTGCTTCAGATCACTTTTGAAAAAATATATATCAAAACTTAAAGACACAGGTTAAGTTCTGTATTTCCACAGCAGCTCTGAGCCGTACACTGGAGTGTATCACTACCAGATGTATTTCATACTTTTACTCCATACATATGTATGTATGTACTTACTTTATATACACATGTATATACATACATACACAATATATAATACATACAAGTGTATGTATAGTTTTTTGCTTTTAAATTATAAATAAATTGCACCAACTGACGTAGGTATCTACATTTATCTCAACACAATGAAACCTAAAAAATCATAATGTTGAGCGGGAAAAAGAAAGTTGTGAATTCATACTATATATAACATTCACTTGAAAGTACTTCAATGAAAAAAGTAACAAAAGGATTAATTTCAGGCCATTTAACCAATCTTTTCTGATTGGTTAAATCCAGGATTAATCTGTAATATTAGAAGCCAAAGTTCCAATCTCTTTATAAAAATTTCAGCCTTTACTACATAATGTGACAGTGCCACAAGAAATTTGGACCACTGCTTTAAGCAGGATAGATAACGGTACTGTATTTCCCTCAGTTCATCAGGATGACAATCTACTACTCCTCAATAGACAAGGGCATGACGTGTCCAAAAAGTAATCTCCGATATTACTGCCACATGTTCTTTTGACAGAAAAAAAAATTTAGATGAAATGTGTTTAAGAAGGAGCTCTGTATTTAAAAGGCTACCTTAAATATTATAACATGGAATAAAAAATTAGGGAAAAGGTACTGGAATTAATAATGTTTTGAGTTAATAAGCTATGTTGGAAAGATGATATAATTACTACTTTGTTTAGCTCTGGAAAAGTTAAAAAGCAAAATTTTAAAAACCTAGAAGAGATTAGCACTCATACAGATTCTCTCCTCTATCCTCACCCTTCCCTAACTGACCTCAATTGTATTAATCCAAATAAAAATGAGAAAATAAAGTTTCTAGTTAGACATTTTGGTAATTTCTCTTTTCTGTACTGGATTATACCATTGCAGACATACCGCTACTCCCCTACAGTTTGCTCCAAGCAGCCCTATTACTGCAAACTCAATTAAAAAAGACCACCAGGTACACCTGGGTGATTCAGTCAGATGAGCGTCCAACTCTTGATTTCGGCTCTGGTCACGATCCCAGGGTTGTGAGATTAAGCCCCATGTCGGGCTCCATGGAGCCCGGGGAACCTGCTTGAGGGGAACCTGCTTGAGATTCTCTCTCTCTCTCTCTCTCTCTCTCTCTCTCTCCCTCTCTCTCTCCCTCTCCCTCTCTCTCTCTCTCTCTCTCTCCCTCCCTCCCTCCCTCCCCCCAACTTGTGCACTCTCTCTTTAAAAAAAAAAAAAAGAGCCTATCAAATGAATAAGCACTACTATGTGGTATAATTTCAAGAGTACAGGGAGGGTCTCTTATTTTGCTATGCCTCTTTTGCTGACCAACATTAAAAATTCTACTAAGTATGCTTCCTTTTAGCAGCTCAAACCAAATGTAAATAAAGCCCTGAAGACAGAGACTACACTGGGTCTCCTCATTTATTTATACCTCAGTTTGAATGTTTATTATCAGATCCTTTCCCAGGGTCTGACAGGACTTCGGGAGCTAGACACAGGACAAAAGGTGGAAAAGACTAATGAAAATAAACAGTTTCATAATTTGAACTAGGGCTTATCCTGATATGGCAGCAATGCTTTTTTTGAAAAGGGTTCATGTGGCCTTATTCCCTGAAAACTCTTTTTTTTGAGAACTTTTTTTTAATCTCAAATTCTTTTTTTTAATTAAAAAAATTTTTTTATTGTTTATTTTTGAGAGAGAGACAGAGCGTGAGCTGGGGAACGGCAGAGAGAGAGGGAGACACAGAATCCCACGTAGGCTCCAGGCTCTGAGCTGTCAGCACAGAGCCCGACACGGGGCTCAAATTCACGAATCATGAGATTATGACCTGAGCCGAAGTCGGCAGCTTAACCAACTGAGCCACCCAGGCACCCCTAATCTCAAGTTCTTAATGGGCAGGTGCATGTCCTAAAATTAGCTTCATGGTGTTTATTAATGCTCTATAATTCTATGTGCATATGTACATTTCTCTGGGTAAAAGATCTATAACTTTCACCAGATTCCCAAAAGGTCACATGATTGACAGAAGATTAAGCACCACTGTTATAAAGAACCTACAGGGGCACCTGGGTGGCTCAGTCGGTTGGGCGTCTGACTTTGGCTCAGGTCATGATCTCACAGCTTGTGAGTTCAAGCCCTACATTGGGTTCTGTGCTGACAGCTCAGAGCCTGGAGCCTGCTTCAGATTCTATGCCTCCCTCTCTCTGTGTCCCTCCCCTGTTGTACTCTGTCTCTCACTCAAAAATAAATAGATAAAAAAAATTAAAAAGTAAAAAAAAACTAAAAATAATTGAATCATGAGAATGGGGTGCCTGGGCTACCAAATAAAGCTACCTTCATTCATATCCTGGGGTTCCAAAGGGGTCTGGAGACTTCTGTTTACATTAGATACATCTGTAATAAATTTCATATAAGAGTTTTTGTAAAAGATACCGGACAGGAGAATGGGGCATGAGATTTCCACTCTCATCTTAGAAAAACCACAGTGGAAACTATGTACCAGATGATTCTTCCAAAGATGTCTCTTCTCCAGGCACCAGGTCTAGCTTTTTCTTGACCAGTCTGAAGAAGTCTTAGGGCATCCTCTCTTTCCTGGACAACTTTATCTAAGGCATCCATGGAATCTGTTACCTGGTAAGAGATTAGGAAGATACAATTTCAACAATCACCTACAACAGAAAGGTGGGGAGAAGGACCCCGGGCCCCACCAAAGTTTGTGCTCCACTGAATCCCCACATCCAGTGCCTATGTCCTGCCACAGTCGCCACCATGCCCAAGAGAAAGAATGAAGGGGATGCTAAAGGACATAAAGCCAAGGTGAAGGATGAGCCACAGAGAAGATGTGCGAGATTTCCTGCTAAACCTGCTCCTCCAAAGCCAGAGCCCAAACCTAAAAAGGCCCCTGCACAAAAGGGAGAGAAGGTACCCAAAGGGAAAAAGGGGAAAGCTGATGCTGGCAAGGATGGGGATGGCCCTACAGAAAACAGAGATGCCAAAACAGACCAGGCACAGAAAGCTGAGGGTGTTGGAGATACCAAGTGAAGTGTGTGATTTTTGATAACCGTGTACTTCTGGTGACTGTACAGTTTGAAATACTATTTATCAAGTTTTATAAAAATGCAGAATTGTCTTCTACTTAAAAAAAATTTTTTTTTAAATATTTATTTATTTTTGAGAGAAAGAGAGAGCATGAGCAGGGGAGGGGCAGATAAAGAGGGAATCGGAAGCAGGCTCCAGGCTCTGAGCTGTCAACACAGAACCCAATGCGGGGCTTGAACTCGTGGACCATGAGATCATGACCTGAGTGGAAGTCGGACGCTTAACCAACTGAGCCACCCACGTGCCCCGTGTTTTACTTTTTTTTTTTAAGCTATGTTGTTAGCACAAAGAACACTTCATTGTTGTTTTGAGGGAGGGCATATGTCACTAACAGAGTATCTCCAAAGCTAGATTGATACAAGGGAAAAAACACCCTTCCCTTCTAGTTTTGAGAAACTTCCTCCTGGCTTCCAGGAGGAGGGATTCCTTGATGTCAACCCACATTAGCCACCTTGGCACAAATGCCTTGTGGTGTGGAAAAACTAAAATTCATTAAAAAAAATTCTTTTTGGATGTTTTTTATTTTTGAGAGAGGGACAGTGAGCAGGAGAGAGAGAGAGAGAGAGAGAGGCAGAGAGAGAGAGAGGCAGAGAGAGGGAGAGAATCCCAAGCAGGCTCCATGCCGTCAGTGTAGAGCCTGACACAAGGCTCGATCCCACGAACCCGCGAGATCATGACCTGAGCTGAGATCAAGAGTTGGACACTTAACCAACTGAGCCACCCAGGTGCCCCGACACAGATGTTCCTACTTGATTGGCAGCTGCTGCTATTACAGAGAATGGAATATCAGTCTACCCTGATCCTACTTTCCAATGATCCATCAAGATGCAAGAAGATCCTACTGGAACCCCTATTTATTTTTATCTCTTTGTTTTAACATTTCTATTGAAGTTTAAAATGTATACAGTAACATATTAGCAGGGCAAAATATATTCTTTATAAATAAATATTCATCTTTGGGGACTCTAATGACAGATGAGCTAAATTTTTTCATAGCTCTAAATACTGAGGCATTTTTTCGGTTATGTGTATTACCTGTGAGCATCATAACAAATAGAAATACTGTATACACACATTTGTTTCTTTTAAGAGCCCTCAAAAACAGGGTGGCAGATTAGATTATAAAGCTAAACTTCCAGGTAGCTGCAGCATCCAAAAGAGATGTGAAAGCCACAAATTTAGATAGACTACCTCATAACCTGTATACGCAGCTCACACTCTATGTATCTGCTCTCCCCTACTTCAATCAAAGCCACACTGAGCAGCTGAATCCACACGTACCTCCTCTTCTCCTCTTAACTGGATGAATTTCTACAAAACCCCTGAGAAATAAAAGATGGGTGAGAATGGTGAATCCTATTTGGAAGACAGACAAACTTAGAAGAGTGAAGTGCCGTGTAGCCCTTAGGAACCTAGTGAGACTGGCTGTTCACCGACTACATTAGGGTTTGCTCATGCAAGGTTGCTGCTGGGGCTCCTAACGGAAATCATACCCGATTACTCATGCTCATGCCTCCAGATGAGAAGGAAAATCAGAAATATCAATTAGATGCACTTTATTCAAAACAAACCAACCTTGGAGAGCTTTCTTTCCTTTCAGCTTAACTCTTCCAGAGCCAAGAATGTCCTTACACACTTCCACACCTTCAATTTATATCTTGAGAAGGATTCTTTTTAATTTTTTTTCTTGATAAATTTTCCTTAGTAGTATGTCACAAAACTGAGAAGATGCATACATTTGAGGCTTAAAAAAAAAAAAATCATGATTGGGGCGCCTGGGTGGCTCAGTTGGTTAAGCATCTGACTTTGGCTCAGGTCATGATCTTGCAGTCTGTGAGTTGAAGCCCCACGTTGGGCTCTGTGCTGACAGCTCAGATCCTGGAGCCTGCTTTGAATTCTCTGTCTCCCTCTCTGTCTGCCCTACCCTGCTCATGTTCTGTCTGTCTCTATCAAAAAAATAAATAAATAAACATAAAAAAAAACTGAAAAAAATTACGATCACGTTCAGTTTATCTGGAGAAAGCTTTCATTATTTTTGGAATTTACTAATCCAGAAAGTGCAATATATATGATCTATGGGGATGAAGCTCACTTCTGAAATGTATTTTTTTATAGCAGGGAGATGGGGTAATCTATTACTGAAGTTTAAAAGTCTTACAACAGCACCATTCTAACAAAAGCTTATTCAACAAATAAACAGTGTGCTATCCATAACTTTCCTTAATAGCAGAACTAGCAAATATCCTGAAAATAAAATCTCAATGCTTTATAAATGTTATGTGGCAATCATCAGGTCTTAGTTTCTAAATACATCATTCGTCATTAAAAGGAATCAGGGTATTCCTCTGTAAAATGGCTGATTCCAGGGATGGGGCAGGAAACGTACAAAATGAATCCAGAACAACTTGCTATGCCTCATAAAAGTGATGAGAACACAGGGGCGAGCCTGAAGGAATCCACACTGGTCCTTAAATCTGGGATGAAGGTATTCAAGAATTATAACTCACTGAATAAAACTGAAATCCCTGAGTCCACAGCGATAGGATAGAAGAAAGTGAAGGGAAAGCCATTCCTTACATAAGAAAGCTAACCAATAAATGTAGAATGAATCATGGGATGAAAAAAATGCCCATTTAGCAAACATTGTAGTAATAACTAATCAATAGATGTTAAACCCAGTGAGTGCAAGTTTGAGAAATTACAGGATGTTTATATATGATCTCAATACAAAGAAAAATTAGTAACTATATACACCATGGAGAAACCTGGCAGACATCACACTAAAAAATTATTTAAACAAAAAATTTTTTAATGTTTATTTATTACTGAGACAGAAAGAGACAGAGTGTGAGCATGGGAGGGGCACAGAGAGGGGGAGACACAGAATCTGAAGCAGGCTCCAGGCTCTGAGCTGTCAGCACAGAGCCTGACGTGGGGCTCAAACTCACAAACCGCGAGATCATGACTTGAGCCAAAGTTGGATTCTTAACCAACTGAGCCACCCAGGCACCCCACACTAAAAAATTATTGATGTGAACACCGGTAACAAAACAAATCCACATCCTGTGCCTCTAATATTATGTACTGTGAAGAAAACTGTATCACTTCTATGATACTTCCGCCAACCATCATGATTATAATGAGAAACATTAAACAAACCCAAACTGGCCTACACTCTTCAAAAAAAATCAATGTTCTGATACACAAAGAAAGACTGAGTATCCAGATTAAAGAAGACTAACGAGATAACAACTGGAAAATGATCCAGAATTTTATTTTGCTATAAATTAGAGGACAACGTCCGGATAACTGATGAAATAGATCTGCAGATTAGATAATAGTATTGTATCAATTTCCTGATTTTGAAAGTTGTACAGTGGTTATGTAAGGAAATATCCTTGTTTTTTCACAACATATACTTAATTATTTATGGATGTATATAACTGACTCTTAAACGTCTGAAGAAAAAATGTGTTATTTAGAGAAGGAGGCAGAGAAGGATAAAGCAAATGGGTAAAATATCCACTTAGGGAAACTGGGTGAAAGGTACCTTTGTACTATTCTCTTAACTTTTCTGTCAATCTCATGTTGTGTCAAAATAAAGTTTCAAATAAAAATAAATATGCTATGGAATTCAATTTTCATTAAGTCAGAATAACTTCTTCCTAGTGAGGCTAAATAACTAAAACTTTACTCCCTACATTCTTTGACTCTCTGCAGGGATATTAGGTCCACCCCTCTCAGAGGCAGTGTGGCAATAACGGCTGTGAGTAGCGTGGAGAAACGAACGAACGGGAAGCAGCTGAGGTTAGGCAAAAAGCTGAGTTCTATTTACGATGGCACAGAAACATCAACAAAGAATTAACCTCGTAAGCAACCCAGGCAAAAAAACCTTGAGAAATTCAACTAAATAAAACACAAAACTTCTACATGGAAGAAATAACTTAAACATGTACAGCCATTGGGATGCCCGGGTGGCTCAGTTGGTTAAGTGTCCAACTCTTGATTTCGGCTCAAGTCATGGTCTCATCTGATGGTCGTGAGATTCAGCTCCACGTCTGGCTTGCTTGGGATTCTCATACCCTCCTTGTGCCCCTCCCCCCACACTCGCATGCACTGTCTCTCTCAAAATAAATAAACAAACATTTAAAAAAAAATGTGTACAGCCTTGAAAAAGAAAAGGCAGATCTACATATACTGAAAGGGAAAAGTACCCAGGATATACTAGGTAAGTGAAAGTACAAATGTCAGGAGAGTTTTTAAGAGTTTATAACCAAATTAGATAAATTATGTATTAAATAATTATGTAATAATTTTATTATGTAAATAAAAATAATTAGGCACACTTCTACACGCAGAAAAAAATTCTGCTGGATAAACAGGAAACATATACAAATAATTACCTGTAGGAGTTGGAAATCATGAACCTAAGGGGATTTTTTTTTAATGATGAAGAAAACCTAATTTGAACAATAGTTGACCTTTTCACAACAATGTGAACGTACTTAATACTACTAAACTATACTGTTAAAAATGATTTAAGAAGGTAAGTTTTATGTTATGTGTTTTTTACTACAATAAAAAAAAAAATGCACTCAAAACTTTGACCTGGTTGGTAGGGCAGTGGCTAAACTGAAACCAGCAATTTAAAATGGTGCAGCTACTTTAAAGAACAGTTGGGCTGTTTCCCAGAATGTTAAACATAGATTTACCATATGACCCAGCAATTTCACTCCTATCTATGTACCCAAGAGAAATAAAAGCCCATGTCCACACATCTGTTGAGGGTTGCAGATGGGAATGGGGAGGGACTACAGATTGGCATGACACTTCATTTTGGAGTGATGGAGATATTCTACAATAGTGATGTTGCACAACTCTGTACATTTACTAAACATCAAGCAGAAACTTTAAAAAAGATATCTACTTGCCAAGAAATACAGGAACCATAGACTTACATGTTTTGGCCTTTATCCCACACAATAGTTTCTAGCCTCCACAAATGTTACCTTTTCTAACCGCTCCGGACTTGGCATTGGCAACCTCTGCCGCTTGGCCTCCTGCTCTAAAGTTAAGAGCATGTTTCTTTCTTTCAGTAGGACATACCTGTATCAAAGAACACAAAGCTTGTGATGCTATTCTATGATTACATTAAGGCTATAGTTTTTGACATCAAAACTAATGATCTGTACTCAAAAATCCTTTAGAAATCTCAATATACAGAACATCATTACAAAGAATTATCGTTTAAACAGAGCTGTATGAATTCTTACTCATTTGTTCAGTAAATTTTCCATGTGCCACATACTGTATTAAGTGCCAAGAGAGTTACATAAAATATAAAAAATAATCCCTACACTCCAAGTGGAGAGAGAGAAGATGGACGGTAACATTCACTTACTGCCTATTACATGCCATGCAATGTGCTAACAAGTGCTTTATATATATCACCTCATCTAATTCTCACATCAACCCTTTGGAGTTGGTACTATTTCCACTTTTTTTTTTTTTTAATTTTAGAGAGGCGGTTGGAGAGAAGGGCAGAGGGAGAGGAAGAGAGAGAATCTTAAGCAGGCTCCATGCTCAGCGCAGAGACAAATTTGGGGCTCTATCCCATGACCATGACATCATGACCTGAGCCAAAATCAAGAGTTGAACATTCAACCAACTGAGCTACCCAGGCGCCCCTCTACTTTGTAAAAGAAGAAAGTAAGGGTGACAGAAGTAAGGTATTCTGGGGCACATAACTAATTCAAGATTCATAATCTGGATTCCCTGTGTGCAATATTCTTTTTATTTCTACTTCACTAGGCTGCCTCAGAAAATGTAGTGTGATGTGGTGAACTGAGTGGTACAGACGAGAGAGGGAAGATTTATGTGGGAGAGGTGAGAACATCTCTTCTAGTCAGGATGATCAAAGCAAGCTTCAGAAAGATGGGTTTTGTTAGGCTGGAAAGGAAACCAAAGCAAACATAACCAAAGGTACTAAAGTGGCAAAGGTAAAGTGGGGTAAGTTTTGTGAATAAATGTTTGAGAATTAGAGCTGGAAGAAAGGAAAGGAAATAAATGTCAAGGGCACTGAAAATGACACAAAAGCACTGGGGTATTTTAAGTTATGGAGGAAGACAATTTTGGGGAAGGAGATAAAATCAGAAGATAAATAGGTTTTAGCCAAGATGAATACTGAACAGCCCTCCCTATCCCTTCACCAGTAACCCACGGTAACAGTGCTTTCATACAACTAATTTTTCTACAATGAATCTGTGCTGTTCTACACATAGCACTTCTGACACCAAATGAAAGGTTTTTTTTCCATCCTGATGCCAAATACACGTTGACTTTTCTTTTTTTTTTAAATTTTTTTTTAACATTTATTTATTTTTGAGACAGAGAGAGACAGAGCATGAACGGGGGAGGGTCAGAGAGAGAGGGAGACACAGAATCGGAAACAGGCTCCAGGCTCTGAGCGGTCAGCACAGAGCCCGACGCGGGGCTCGAACTCACGGACTGTGAGATCGTGACCTGAGCCGAAGTCAGCCACTTAACCGACTGAGCCACCCAGGCGCCCCGACGTTGACTTTTCAACACCACTTCTCCAGCACTCTGACACTGAGTACCTGTGGTGCCAGATTACAGATTGAAGGGTACAGTCCCACAAAACTGTCCCCCCACTTCACATGCCAATAGCAAGTTCCAAAGCCCGCATACATTTGACTAACAACTATAAATTCGGTTTCCAATGACCCCTCCTCCTCTGGTTTGATAATTTAATAGAACTGGTTTATTATAAAGGATACAACTCAGAAGCAGCCAAACAGAAGAGATGCATACGGCATGGTGTGTGGAAGGGGTGAATAGCGTCCCTGCCTTTTCAGGGTATGTTACCCTAACAGCACCTCCATGTGTTCACCAACTTAGAAGCTCTTCAAACCCAGTTATTCAGGGATTTTTATGGAGGTTTCATACATAAGCACAATTGACTAAATCATGATTCTGGTTAAAGTCAATCCCAGTCCATCTCCTCTCACCAGAGATGAGGGTGGTGATGAGGCTGAAAGCCCCACCCTCCAATCATGCCTCAAGTCTTTGTGGCGACTAGCCTCTGTCCTGAAGCTACCAAAGGACCCACTAGAAGTTGCTGAATTAGAACAAGACACTCCTCTTGGGAAATTCCAAGAGATTTAGGAGCTATGTGTCAAGGAATTGGAGACAAAGACCAAATACATATTTCTTATTTTGTCACATGAGTAAGCCAATAATATTAATGGTTTTAATAAGTATTTTACAATTATTTAATCTGCCATGAAAGATAAATAACCTTTAAATCAGGGGATACAACTTTAAATGTCTACTACATTGCCTAGACAGATAAACAATTGTAAGTGAAGTGGGCTCACTGAAGGAACAGATGGGTAAAAAGTGGTCTGTATGGCTCCATTTAGATGGGGCAGTTGCTATATACAGCAGCTAGTTGTTACAATGCAGGAAGGCAGGTCCAGTGTTGCCAGAGGGCACTTCTGATTATTTAAGAGGAACCAGAAATCCTTATTTTTGTGTTAAATTTCCCAATTTTAAAAACAGTACACTCCAAACAAACCCTATCAGCTCAGAGAAATCACTGTCCAGATTGGGAATGAATCTCACTCTGTCTCTACTGACATGAGAGCTACAGTGTTAAGTGTATCCCATCTCCCACTGCTATAAAGGAGCCTCTGTCTCAGAGTACTAATAAAACAGTTCAAATACTAGGGGTCTTTAACAGACCTCAACAGGTTCCTGCCTCTGAAACTCCTCTTTTGTCTAGGCACTTTGAGAGACAGAACTCTCTCTCCTCAGTTCCTCTGCCCCTATTGGGTGAAGATCTCTCAGAAAAATACCATACCAGAATTCCTTTCTTCCAAAATGGGGAAATAATTCTAGAATTTGACAGCAGTAATGAAAATAGCCAATCAGATAAATTAAATGGCTCTTTGGGGTGCCTGGGTGGCTCAGTAGGTTAAGCATCTGACTTTGGCTCAGGCCATGATCTCACGGTTCGTGTGTTTGAGCCCTACACTGGGTGAGCTCAAGCCCTGCTTTGGGTAAAAATATGAGCCCTGCTTCGGTTGAACCCTTGAACCCCTTCTCTCTCCCTCTCTCTGCCCCTCGCTCACTGCACTCTCTCTCGCTAAAAAAAAAAAAAAAAAAAAAAAAAAAAAAAAAATTAATTTAAAAAATAGCCCTTTGACATCTTTTTTTGCTCCATCTCTGACAGCACTATAGCTGGAGTCCGGGGACACTGATCATTTGTCCCTATTGGATCAGTCACCGTTCTCTTTAGGGGCAAGGTCTCCAACTGATATTGGTAGAATCCACAGTTCATCTCCCATCAAGATTCAAACAGATCCCTCAAAACCTGTCCCCAGAATTAATGAATATCCTATAAAGAAGGCTTGCAAGGCATCAAGCCCATAATAAAAGATTACACTAGTCCCTGTAATACCTCTAATTTTACCTATAAGACGACCCAATGGCTGAGGATGGAGGTTTGTCCAGGACCTCCAAGTAATAAATAACATTGTTATCCTTTGGCATCTTGTTCCTAACCCCTCCCCCCATGTTAGGGACACCCAATCCTGCTGAAAGCAAAATTTTCACCACAACTGATCTACGCAGTGCATATTTTAGTATTTCAGTTGATGAGGATAGCCAAACTTGCACTTGGGAAGAATGGAAAATACACCTGGACAATAATGCTCCAGGACTACAAAGTCCTTACTTTTAGAAACCTTAAAAACTGATGCGGATGACAGAGTTTTCTGGAGGCTCTATTTTATTAAAATATGTAGATTATTTGCCTCCTTGCTTCCCTTCTCAAAACTCTTCATAGGAAAATAGCATCTACCTGTTACAAGTTTTGGCTTTAGGGACATAAACTCTCCAAAGAAAAATTGCAGTTTGTTCAAACTCAGGTTTGATACTTAGGGCACCTCATCTTGGAACAAGGACAGCTGGATTCAGGTAGACTTCAAGACATCCTGAACTTCCCCAAACCTACAACTAAGCGCCAATTATGAGGTTTTCTTGGACTTATTTGCTACTGTTGAAAATGAGATTCCAAACTTCTTACTGCTCTAACTCTATATATGCTTTACTAAAAAATGACAAGACTGACCTTATTATGTGGAAAGGATGGGAAGACATAGCCTTTGGGAACTTTAAAGAAGAGCCTAATAAATGCCTCCTGCCCTCTGGAATGCTAATTATCAACTTTCCTTTTTCCTCTTAGATAAGAGGGAAGGGAATGCCCTTGGGGGAGTACTCACCCAAAAACATGGGGACCATCATCAACACACAGGGCATTATACCTACCAACTACACCTTGGGGCACAGGAGTCCCCCTTGTCTCAGAGCCATTCCTGCCACCACCCTTTTAGTTAAGACCACTAAAGAAATAGTAATGGGATCCCCTTTACCATCCTCGTATTGTGGCCAAGGACAAAACCACAAACATTTATGCCAATGGCTGGTATGCCTTTAGAGTAGCTGATGAGTTTGGAATATTATGGAAACAAGGTTTCCTTACATCTAATTGGGATAAAATTAAAAATGACTCCTATGTCCAAAATTTACTAGATGTCATATTTAAAAAAATTTTTTTAACGTTTATTTATTACTGAGAGAGACAGACAGCATGAGCATGGGAGGCGCAGAGAAAGGAGGAGACACAGAATCTGAAGCAGGCTCCAGGCTCTGAGCTAATGGCATAGAGCCTGACGTGGCCTTGAACCCACGAACCGCGAGGTCATGACCTGAGCCGAAGACAGACGCTTAACCGACTGAGCCACCCAGGCGTCCCAATATGCCATACTTTTACTGGCTGTTCTGGCTATTATTATTATTATTATTTTTTTGGTTTCAAGAGTAGAATTTAGTAGGGCCTCCCGGTTGGCTCAGTCGGTTAAGTGACCGACTTTGAATTTGTGAGTTCAAGCCCTGCATCGGGCTCTATGCTGACAGCTCAGAGCCTGGAGCCTGCTTTGGATTCTGTGTCTCCCTCTCCTCCTCTCCTCTTCGTGCTCTGTCTCTCTTTCTCTCTCTCAAAAATAAATAAACGTTAAAAAATTAACAAAAAAAAATTTTTAACGTTTATTTATTTTTGAGACAGAGAGAGACAGACCATGAACAGGGGAGGGGCAGAGAGGGAGACACAGAATCTGAAACAGGCTCCAGGCTCTGAGCTGTCAGCACAGAGCCCGACGTGGGGCTCGAACTCACGGACTGTGAGATCATGACCTGAGCCGAAGTCGGACACTTAACCGACCAAGCCACCCAGGCGCCCCCCCCCCCCAAAAATTTTTTTTTAAATAAAGAGAATTTAATGATTCATCACTTACATATAAAGCTCTGGCTATTATTAATATTCCAGGGGATTCCAGACTTAACTTCCTGGAGGCCAAAGGAAACCACCTCACTGATATTTCTGCCTAAAACGCTGCTCTCAAGGAAACCAGGAGCCAAACCTCTGTCATGGTCCAAAGGGATGTTCTCCCAAACAGTAATTTGGAAAAAAAATGATCAGAAATACCCAACAATTGCCCCAGAGAGGGAATAACAATATTGGAAATCTAATTAATTGTTCCATAAGAAAGAGAGAACTCTGGTTTGGATCAAGTAACAATCCTGCCCTACCAGAAAATCTAAAATTCCCAATTACCACTGTATATGCATAAACAGTATCTACTCACATGATAGCATTCATGAACCAATATTGGTGGGGAAATGTTAATAAGGTAACAAAAAGTGCCTACCACCCTTGTCCCACCAAAATACAATACAAAGAAACCTGTTCACACAAATTTCATACAGTTCCCCTGTTTCATGGATGTATATATGTTTTAGTCATGGTTTGTATGTTTTCTCACTCACCAAAGCTTTCTCTTGTAGATAGGTTAATGCTTCTTCTGTGGCTAAAATTCTGTTAGAAAAAGATTATCCCTACCTGGGGAAACCCTCTTGAACTCCACAATGATTGGTGAATGCACTTTACTGATTAGGTGCTTCAACCAGTCTGTGCTGTTTGGCTGGTTTTATAACACTTTTATTGTGCATATCATCCTCAAACCTTGGGGTAGTTGAATGTACTAACAGCACTATTAAGACTCAATTGGGCAAAATTTGTAGAGACCCTCCAAATACCCTGGCCAAAAGCACTGCTATTAGTCTTTCTAAATCTCAAATCTACCCCCTTTGAAATTCATAAGCTTTCATCCCGTGAGATAGTCACAGAACATCCACTGTAGTTGGCCCCTGCCTCCTGTGACCCAGAGCTGATAGAAGGAAGACAGACGTCAATATTGGAAAGGCCCAATTACTTCCATTAAAACTAACTATGCTTTGTTAGAGCCATCTTTTCACAGTGCACTTCCTGGAGATGGCAACCTTAAGCATCACACTTTGCAACCTGGAGATTTCATCTACTGAAAAAGACTAAAACTACTCTCCAAACTCCAAAACTACTCTCTTCAACCTTGCTGGGAAGGTACGTACCTGCATGAGAAACTGCTAACTAACCCTCGTGCCACCAAACTCCAAGGAATAGAATCCTGGATTCACATGACACATCTAAAGAAATCACTAAACCCTGACTGGACCTGCATACCATCTAGTGACCTGAAAGTAAATATTTCCTGGAAATGGAGCAGAAATGACAAGACAGCTTTATCAACATGTCCAGACCAGGCCTGCATACCTTTTCCTGTTTGCTTCTCCCAACTCTTTAGCTGAAAGTGGAAAGAAAACACCCTTATGTGCATTTCCCAAATGCTTGAGAAAGGGGGCAACATCTTTTTTTCTCATTATGGGCTTTCAGAAACAGCTTCATCATGATCTTGTGATGAACTACTTTTTCACTTGTTTTTTTCTGAAGGGTTAGAAGGTTCAGAATTCCAAAAGTCTTTCATCTAACCTATTATCTGATTCTGGATTCTTATCCAAATTGACAGTCTCTGAATATGCAACCTTACAGGTTGTATCACTGGATAATGTCTATTTTCTTTTCTTTTTTCTTTTTTTTTTTTAACATTTCTTTATTTTTGAGACAGAGACAGAGTACGAGCGGGAGAGGGGCAGAGATACAGAGAGGGATACACAGAATTGGAAGCAGCATCCAGGCTCTGAGCTGCCAGCACAGAGCCCGACATGGGGCTCGAACCCACGAACCGTGAGATCATGACCTGAGATGAAGTCAAATGCTTATCCAACTAAGCCACCCAGGCACCCCTGGATAATGTCTATTTTCAAATAGTTCTTTTGAGATAATACTGTTTTAATACATCTCTGAAGTTTTGCTATTTTTTGCAAAAGCTCATTAACTATTGCTTCATGTGTATACCTGCACTGTATCTTCCAAAATGCACTTGATCAATTCTTCCAATGAGCTCTTGCAGAGTCCCCTATTTTGCTTTCATGGCCACTTTAAATGGGGACTTGCAGGAGGCATACATGACTCTGGGATGGAGTTTGCCTCTGTATGGAGAACTTTCTCCTATAAGTTGGAGAAAGTGCCAATAAATATTTTCAGCTGACTACTTTCAGACCTAAGGTCTTATTTAGAACCATAAAACAATTTTGAATTATGTTACTTCTTGTGTTTTATATAATTACTTAAAATTTTTATACTTTGTTTCCTGTTACACTTCTGTAAAAATGATGCACCCAGACACATGGAAGATGGCAGAGTAGGAGGATCCTAGGCTCACCTCATCCCATGGATACACCTAGATAACACCCACCCCAGTGTAAGCAACCCAGAAAATGACCCAAAGACTGGCATAATAGACTTTTTCACAGCTAAACGTAGAGAAGAAGCCACACTGAAGAGGGTAGGAAGGATGGAGACATAGTGGAGAGCCAAACAAACACAGGACCGTCTGTAAGAGGGACAGGGTGGGCACAGAAGAGAGGAGAGAGGAGCAGACCCCACACCAGGCACCCCAGGCTTGCAGGACCAGCACTGGGAAGATAAATTCCCAGGACATAAAATTCCTATCCCATAATTCTCCCTTTGAAAACCAGAGGGGCTTAATTTCTTGAGTTCTTGTTGTCACGGGGGTTTAACACTTAGAACTTTAAAAATCAGCAGGCTTGGGTCAGGTAGAGTAGAAGGCCAAGAGGAAACGGAGTCCCCATCCTTAAAGAGACAAGAGAACAAATAGCCCCGCTGAGATTCAGCACAGAGCACCAGTTTGAAAGACGCCTGGGGTGTACGAGGAGATTTGTTTGCTAATTTTGGGGCCTATGCTGGAGGGGCAAGTCTTAGGGAGACTTCTCCAGGAACAAAGGAATTGGTGGGCACCATCTCCTTGCCTCACTCCCCAGCCTAGATACAGACACCCGTGGGAACCAATGCAGTGCAAATAGTCTCTACCTAGCTCACTAACAGTGTGCCTGGCCCCCAACCACTTTTGCAGATCTACCCCTCCAACCCAGCTTCTTCCTATAGCAGATCTGAGCAAACCCTGCTATCACTGTGCACCCTGTGTTCCTCTGTGGACTCGCTCCCTCCAACTCTCTCTCAGTAGGCGTCCATCCAAAGTGACACCACAAGCCTGGCAGTGTGCAAGCAGCCCTGATGGGTTAGCATCACCCCAAATTGATTCCTGTCCCGGGGAAAGAGGAAGATAACCGCACACACGAGTTCCACTGTGGTCCCAGCAGTGGACTGGGAGCAGACATCTGGTGTGACTGCAGGCCTTGACCGACAATGAAAGCTTCTTAGAGGACAACACAGAGAATACCCTACAGTTCAGTGCAACTGCAACTCTGGCAAACACCTAGTCTGACCCAACTCAAGCTAAGGTTACCCCAGACAGGCCCACTAACAACAGGAACAAAACCCTGCCTGCAACATGCAGAGAACTGTTGTAAATGACTGACAAGGCAGACACACTTCAGTCGCAAGAGTAAGGTGCATGCCACACACATAGGAAACACCCCTGAAGCACCAGGTTCGGGTGAAGTGCAGGGCACTTTAGGACCTCTTCTTCATAAGACCACTACTTTCAAGAGCACGAGAGATAGCTGACTTTCCCAGCACATAGAAACAGATGAAAAGAGTTAGACAAAATGAGGAGACAGAGGAATATGTCCCAAGTGAAAGAACAGGACAAAATCACAGCAAGAGACCTAAATGGAATGGAAGTAAGCAATATTCGTGACAAAGAATTTAAACTAATAGTCATAAAGATACTCCCTGGACTTGAGAAAAGAGTGGAGGACCTTGGTGAGACCCTCAACAAAGAGACAGAAAATGTAACTAAATAACTTATATTAAAAATACACTAAACAGGGGTGCCTGGATGGCTCAGTTGGTTAAGTGTCCAACTCTTGATCTCAGCTCGGGTCTTTGAGTTTGAGCCCCACGTTGGGCTCTGCACTGACAGTGCAGAGTCTTCTTGGGATTCTCTCTCTCTCCCACTCTCTCTCTGCCAATCCCCCACTCACGCGTGCACAATCTCAATCTCTCTCTCTAAAAATAAATAAATAGATAAACTTAAAAAAAAAACACATAAAAAATACATTAAATAGAATAAATGCTAGACTAGAGGAAGCAGAAGTATGGATCAACAACCTGGGGTGCAGAGTAATGGAAAGCAATCTTGCTGAATGGGAGAGAGAAAAAAAATAATTAAAAAAAAATATTTTAAATAGGCTTAGAGAACTCAGCAACACCATCAAACATAATAACATTAGCATTATAGAGATCCCAGAAGGGGAAGAGAGAGAAAAGGGGGCAGAAGAGTTTTGTGAAGAAATAATAGCTGAAACTTCCCGAATCTGAGAAAGGAAACAGAAATCCAGGAGGCACAGAGCACTCCCAACAAAATCAACCCAAGGAAGGCCACACCAAGACACTTAGTAATTCAAAGGGCAAAAAGTAGTGAACAATTTTAAAAGTAGCAAAAGAAAACTGTTACATACAAGGGGAATCCCCTAAGGCTATCAGTTGATTGTCAACAGAAACTTTCTAGGCCAGAAGGGAGTGGCATGATAAATATTAAGTGCTGAAAGAAAAAAACCTGCAAAGAATACTCTAACATTCAGGAAGGCTATCACTCAGAATAACAGGAGAAATAAAGTTTCCCAGACAAAAGCTAAAGGAATTCATCACTAAACCAGCTTTATAAGAAATGTTAAAGAGGACTCTGAGTAGAAAGGAAAGACCAAAGGAAAGTAGGAAGCAAAGAGCAATAAAATTAAGTATATCTATAAAAATCAATCAAGGGTTTTACAAAATAAAAGGATGTAAAGTAGGACACTATATACCTAAAATGTGAGGGGGAGAGGAGTAAAAATTTAGTGATTTTAGGATGGGTTCCAAACTCAAGCGACATTAACTTAATGCAGACTGCTATATGCACAAAATGTTATATATAAACCTTATAGTAATCACAAATCAAAAACTGGTAATAGATATATAAAAAATGAGAAAGGAATCCAAGTATATTCCTAAAGAAAGCCAGCAAACTGTAAGAGAGCAAGAGAAGGAACAGAGAAGGACAAAAATAATCATAAAACAATAACAAAATGGTTACATGCCTATCAATAACTACTTTGAATATAAATGGACTAAACACCAAATCAAAAGACATAAGGCGATGGAATGGATAAAAAAAGCAAGATCCATCTATATGCTGCCTACACAAGACTCATTTCCGACCTAAACACACATGCAGATTCAAAGCAGAGGGATGGAAAAGCATTTATCTGCAAACAGAAGTGAAAGGAAACCTGGGGTAGCAATACTTACAATGGACAAAATGGATTTTAAAACAAAGACTGTAACAAGAGACAAGGAAGGATGCTATATAATCATAAAGGGAAAAATCCAACAAGAATATGTAACAATTGTATTTATGCACCTAAAAACCTAAACCAGCTAATAACAAACATAAAGGAAATAATCAACAGTAATACAATAATAGCAGGGGACTTTAATACCCCACTTATATCAATGGATAGATCATCTAAACAGAAAATCAACAAGGAAACAGTGGCTCTGAATGACACACGGAACCAGATGGGTCTAAAAGATATAGTCAGAATATTCCATCCTAAAACAGCAAAATACACAGTCTTTTCAAGTGTAGAAAAGAACATTCTCCAGAGTAGATCACATGTTAGGGCACAAAAGAAGTCTTAACAAATTCAAAAAATTCAAAGCCATACTATGCATCTTTTCTGACCACAATGCTATGAAACCAGAAATCAACTACAAGAAAAGTCTGGAAAGAACACAAATACATGGAGGTTAAATAACATGCTACTAAACAATGAATATGGGATGGGGCGCTTGGTTGGATCAGTAGGTTAAGCGTTCTGATTTCAGCTCAGGTCATGATCTAGCAAGTTCGTGAGTTCAAGCCACGCATCAGGCTCTAGGCTGACAGCTCAGAGCCTGGAGCCTGCTTTGGATTCTGTGTCTCCCTCTCTCTCTGCCCCTCCTCCGCTCGTGCTCTGTCTCTCTCTCAAAAATAAATAAACATTAAAAAAAAATTTTTTTTTTAAAACAGTGAATGGGGACAAAAAAAATCCAATGAACACAATGAATGGGTCAACCAAGAAATCAAAAAGGAAATTATAAAATACACGGAGACAAATGAAAATAAGACACAGCACTCTGAAATCACTGGGATGCAGCAAAAGTAGTTCTAAGAGGGGAATTAAGAGCAATATTAATTGCTATATTAAGGCCTATATTAATAAGCAAGAAAAATCTCAAATAAACAACCTAACCTTACACCTAAAGGAGTTAGAAAAAGAACAACAAACAACCCAAAGCCAGTAGGAAGAAGGAAGGAATAAAGATTAGAGCAGAGATCAATGAAACAGAAACATAAACAATAGAATAGCTCAATGAAACTAGGAGCTGGTTCTTTGAAAAGATCAATAAAATTAACAAACCTTTAGCCAGGCTCATTAAAAAAGAGAGAGAGAAAGAACTCAAAATCAGAAAGAGGAGAAATAACTGACAACATAGAAATAACAAGGATTATAAGAGAATATTATGAAAAATTATATGCCAACAAATTGGACAACCTAGAAAAAATGAATTCCTAGAAACATATAACCTCCCAAAACAGAATCAGGAAGAAATAGACAACTTGAACAGACCAATGACCAGCAATGAAATTGAAGCAGTAATCAAAAAATTCCCAACACACAAAACTAAAGGACCGGATGGCTTCACAGGAGAATTCTATCAAACACTTTTTACAAAAGAGTTAATACTTACTCTTCTCAAACTATTCCAAACAATAGAAAAGGAAAGAAAGCTTCCAAATTCATTCTATGAGGCCAACAGTACCCTGATACCAAAACTAGATAAAGACACTACAAAATCCAGGCCAACAGCTCCAAAGAACATAATGCAAAAATCCTCAACAAAATACTAGTGAAACAAATCCAACAATACATTAAAAACAATAATTTACCATAATCAAGTAGGATTTATTCCTGGGATGCAAAGGTGGTTCAAAAATCACAAATCAATCAGTGTGATACATCACAGCAACAAGAGAAAAAAGAAAAAACCCTATGATCATTTGAATAGATGCAGAAAAAGCATCTGACAAAATACAACATCTATTCATGATAAAAACCCTCAACAAAGTAGATTTAGAGAGACTATATCTCAACATAAAAAAGGCCATATATGAAAAACCCATAGCTAACATTATACTCAATGGTGAAAAACTGAGAGCTTTTCCCCTAAGATCAGGAACAAGACAAGGATGTCCACTTTCATCACTTATATTCAACATAGTACGAGGAAGTCCTAGCTACAGCAATCAGACAACAGAAAGAAATAAAAGGCATCAAAATTGGTAAGGAAAAAATAAAACTTTTGCTATTTGCAGATGACTTGATACTATATGTAGAAAATGCTAAAGACTCTACCAAAAAAACTACCAGAACTGACAAATGAATTCAGTAAGGTCACAGGATACAAAATCAATCCACAGAAATCTGTTGTATTTTTATACACTAATAATGAAGCAACAGAAAGAGAAATTAAGAAAACAATCCCATTTATAACTGCACCAAAAATAGTAAGGTACCTAGGAATAAATTTAACCAAGGAGGTGAAAGATCTGTACTCTGAAAATTAAAACACTGATGAATGAAACTGAAGATGATACAAACAAAAAGATATTCCATGCTCATGGGCTGGAGAACAAATATTATTCAAATGGCCATACTACCCAAAGCAATCTATAGATTTAATGCAGTCCCTATCAAAATACCACCAGCATTTTTCATAGAACCAGAATAAACACTCCTAAAATCCATATGAAACCACAGAAGACCCTGAATAGCCAAAGCAATCTTGAAAAAGAAGAACAAAACTGGAGGTATCACAATCCCAGATTTCAAGTCATATTACACACCTGTAGTAATCAAGAGAGTATGGTACTGATGCAAAAAGAGACACATAGATCAACAAAACAGAATAGAGAGCTCAAAAATAAACCCACCATTATCTGGTCAATTAATCTTTGACAAAGGAGGCAAGACTATGCAGTGGGAAAGACAGTCTCTTCAACCTTCAACAAATGGTGTCGGGAAAACTGGACTGCTACATGCAAAAGAATGAAACTGGACTGCTTTCTTACACTATACACAAAAGTAAACTCAAAGTGTATTAAAGATCTAAATGAGAGACCCAAAACCATAAAAATCCTAGAAGAGGGTATATGCAGCAATTTCTTTGATATCCGCTGTTAACAGTATTTTTCTAGATAGATCTCCCGAGGTAAAGGAAACAAAAGCAAAAATAAACTATTGGAACTACTCAAAATAAAAAGCTTCCACACCGCAAAGGAAATAATCAAGAAAACAAAAAGACAACATAGTTAATGGGAGAGGATGTTTGCAAATAACATATATGATAAAACATCAGTATCCAAAATATATAAAGAACTTATATAACTCAACACTAAAAAACCCCATAAATAACCCTATTAAAAAATAAACAGAAGGCATTAGCAGACATTTCCCCAAAGAGCACACACACAGATGGCCAACAGACACATGAAAAGATGCTCAACATTACTCATCATCAGGGGAATGCAAATCAAAATCACAATGAGGTATTATTTCATACCTATCAGATAGCTAAAATAAAAAACACAAGAAACAAGTATTGGCGAGGATGTGGAGAAAAAGGAACTCTTGTGTACTGTTAGTGGGAATGTAAACTGGTACAGCCACTGTAGAAAACAGCATGGAGGTTCCTCAAAAAATTAAAAATAGAATTACCAAATGATCCAGTAATCCCACTATTAGGTATTTACCCAAAGAATACTAAAACACTGGGGCACCTGGGTGGCTCAGTCAGTTAAGTGTCTGACTTTGGCTCAGGTCATGATCTCACTGTTCGTGAGTTCGAGCACCATATCGGGCTCTGTGCCAACTGCTTGGAACCTGGAGCCTGCTTCGGATTTTGTGTCTCTCTCTCTACCCCTCCCCCACTCACACTCTGTCTCTGTCTCTCAAAAATGAATAAATGTTTAAAAGAATAAATAAAAAATACTAAAATACTAACTTGAAAAGATATATGCACCATGTTTACTGCAGCATTATTTACAATAGCCAAAGTATGGAAGCAATCCAAGTATCCATCATTAGAAGAATGGATAAGGAAGATGTGATATATATGTACACTAGAATATTAGTCATAAAGAATGAAATCTTGACATTTGCAACAACACAGATGGATCTAGAGGGTACAATGTTAAAATGAAATAAGTCAGAGAATGACAAATAGTGTATGATTTCACTCATATGTGGAATTTAAGAAACAAAGTATAAAAGAAACAAAAAAAAGAGAGTCTTAGAGAACAAACTGATGGTTACCAGAGGGTAGGTTAGGCACTGAGATGGGTGAAACAGGTGAAGATTAGTAAGAGTACACTTATGGTGAAGAGCACTGAGTAACTGGGTCAATCAGGTATTGTATACCTGAAACTAATATAACACTAAGTTAATTATACTGGAAATTTAAAAAAAGAAAATGAGGGGCACCTGGGTGGCGCAGTCGGTTAAGCGTCCGACTTCAGCCAGGTCACGATCTCGCGGTCCGCGAGTTCGAGCCCCGCGTCGGGCTCTGGGCTGATGGCTCAGTGCCTGGAGCCTGTTTCCGATTCTGTGTCTCCCTCTCTCTCTGCCCTTCCCCCGTTCATGCTCTGTCTCTCTCTGTCCCAAAAATAAATAAACGTTGAAAAAAAAAAATTTAAAAAAAGAAAATGATGCACCCAATAAGGAGATGATTTCCAACAGTTGGGACCTAGAGAAAATACAAACTTTAGATGGGAAGTGCCTAAGAATTCTCCCTCCTAATCTTCCTGTTACTTAAATGTGATCTGAAGTGGTTTCCAACTATTAGGCACCTTCCCTCCAAGGTAGGACATGACAACCAGGAAAGGTTCTTCCTGACACTGAAGGAAAAAACCACTAAACATAGAAAAACGGACTCTTCCTCAGCACTGCTTTCAAGGAGAGATCTTGATCAAAAGGGGGAAATGTGAGGGGCACCTGGGTGACTCAGTCAGTTAGCATCCGACTTCAGCTCAGGTCATGATCTTGCGGTTTGTGAATTCGGGCCCTGTGCTGACAACTCAGAGCCTGGAGCCTGCTTTGGCTTCTGTGTCTCCCTCTCTATCTGTCCCTCTCCTACTCACACTCTTTCTCTCTCCAAAATAAATAAACGTTAAAAAAACTGGAAAAAAAAAAAAGGAGGGGAATGTGAAAATTAATAAAAGGAAACCTCACTAAAGTAGACTGGAGATCCTAGAAGGGGAGCCATACCATTCCATGTCAATTACAGGAAAACTGTCAATTACAGATCCCTAATAGAAGACTCAACAGGAAAGAATCATCAATTACAGGCCCCAAAGGGAAAGATAAACAAGGCCATCTACAAGAAATTGACTACCTCTGAAACTCAGCCAATGAATAACCATCATCACTCTGAACTCTTGCTTTTGTACAACACTTTCATTCAAAACAACCCCTTCCAACCTCCTCTTCCTTCTCCATAAAATAATATTCCTTTGTTGGATTTGTCTATGGTTTTGCCACAGCTTCCTTGTCCTTAATTACAAGTGTCTAATTCCCAAATAAACCCACCTTTGCTGGTAAAATAACTTATTTTATTTATTAAAGTTTATTTATTTTGAGAGATAGAGACAGCATGAGTAGGGGAGGAGTAGAGAGAGAGGCAGAGAGAGAGAAAGAGAATCCAAGCAGGCTCCACATCATCAGTGCACAGCCCAATATGGGGCTCAAACTCACGAAACTGCAAGATCATGACCTGAGCTGAAACCAAGAGTAGGACACTTAACCAACGGAGCCACCCAGATGCCCCTATTTTTATTCTATTAAAAAAAAATGTTTATTTATTTTGAGAAAGACGAGTGTGTGTGCACACGTTGAGGAGGAGCAGAGAGGGAGAGGGAATCACGAGCAGGCTCCATGCTGTCAGCAGCAGAGCCCTACGTAGGGCTCAATCTCACAAACCACACCAAATGAACCTCATGAACTGTGAGATCAAGACCTGAGCCAAAGAGTTGAATGCTTAACCGACTGAGCCACCCAAGCGCCCCAATTATTTTATTGTTAGGTTAATAGCAAAATGGATGAAGGGGGTAAGAAAGTACAAATTTCCAGTTACAGTGTAGCAGGACTCTTGCAGAGATTCCTGACACCGAGGCCTTTCTTTCCAGGAAACAACTTTATTCGTGCAGGCACTGCTTAGTTGGGTTCCTACAAGAAAAACTGAGTCCCGAATGCCATGCGGCACAGTTTTTTATACGTTTTCTATTTCTTTGTCTCCCATATATGGTAACACACAAACATGCAGTCTGATTAAGTGGTCTCGTGTTACAAGGTCATGATGGATGTTGTCACATAGGTGTATAGCCAGGTTGCCTTCAGGTTTTTTGCGTTTTTTCTCTCCTTAGGGAGGGGACCCTACCACAAAATAAGTCATGGTGATATAATGTACAGCATGGTGACTGTAGTTAATAATACTGTACTGCATATTTGAAAATAGGTAGGCGGGGCGCCTGGGTGGCGCAGTCAGTTAAGCGTCTGACTTCAGCCAGGTCACAATCTCGCGGTCCGTGAGTTCGAGCCCCGCGTCAGGCTCTGGGCTGATGGCTTAGAGCCTGCAGCCTGTTTCCGATTCTGTGTCTCCCTCTCTCTCTGCCTCCCCCGTTCATGCTCTGTCTCTCTCTGTCCCAAAAATAAACGCTGAAAAAAAAAAAAAAACAAAACTGCTTTCTTTAAAAAAAAAAAAAAAAAATGAAAATAGGTAGGAAAGCAGATCTTGAAAGTTCTCATCACAAGGAAAAGAACTTTTCTATGTATGGTGACATATTTGAACCAGACTTACTAAGGTGATCATTTTATAATGCATACAAATACCGAATCATTACAGTGTACCCCTGAAATACAGTGTTATATCAATTACTCCTCAATAAAAATACAAATACAAGTAAATAAATAAATAAATCATCCATTAAAAATGCTGAATGGATGCATTAAACCACACTGACTTAAATCCTCTCAACCCTCTCTAATTCATCAGGAAAATCTGCCAGAAAAATTTAGCTAAATTCCCAATTAAATGCACCCTCCAACATATTTCCCCAGGGCAAATAAGCTAAAGATTCCAGACCATGGATAAGGTAATAAAAAGGAGGAAGGCTTAAATGTGACAAACTCTTCCTATTTCATTTTATTAGTTTACTAAAATTGTTAGTATAAAAATGCTTGTATGGGGATGCCTGGGTGGCTCAGTTGGTTAAACTCTCAACTCTTGATTTCCACTCAGGTCATCATCTCACAGTGAGTTTAAGCCTCTCATCAGGCTCAGTGCCGACTGTACAGAGCCTGCTTGAGAGTCTCTCTCTGGCCCCCCCCCCCCCCAAAAATTATGCTTTCTCTCTCAAAATAAATAAAATAAACTTAAAGAAAAAGATGCTAGTATGACTGGTAGCAGTTACAGTAAAATTTCTTAATCCCCAACTATTTGAGAACACTAATACATTTGTCTTAAAATCTTTACTGGTTTTACATATCATCCATAGTATTGTAAGACAAATCACTTTCTCAATTTCTTACATCAAATAGATGTAAAGTTTATACCTCATTGTCATATTTTAACTGCTTCAAACACCTACATATTAATGTATTCAGTATACTTACCAAAGTTTATGTAAATCTTCATTACTTTTATTCCTTAATTGCTGACAGGTCCATGAAGCTCCTATTAAAATTATGAAATTCAGACACACACAGAAAAATTTATGAAATTCACAACATGAAATAATTTTCTAGCTATGTGCCTTGTGGCAGATTATTCAACTTCTCTAAACCTGTTTCCTTATCTGTAAAATATAATAGTTTTATCATATCATAGTATAATACAAAATTAGGACTAAACTGGCATTAAATTAGGTAACACATAAAATATTAGTAATGCTACTGGCAATAGCATTAAAAAAATGTTAGTACTGAAAAAGAATGTGTTTCCACAGTTTAATACCAAAATATTTCATATCATTATAAACATGTAATTATCTCTAAAAATGAAATCTAAACCAAATCTCTGACCTCACTTCAGTTAACAATTTCAATTTACTCCTCTTCTAAGCCTTTTGTCAACCTGCCAATCAACAATTAACTGTACTATTACATTGTCCTTTTAATTTTCTCTCACATTCCCAAAAGAAATAAAAAAAGGAAACACCTAAATGATCCCCAAGGTGGATAAATAATCCCAAAGTAATGGAGGATTTAATAAATATATTTAATATCAGTCAACCCAAATATCTTACCAGATTTCACTTTTTCTTCCCCCCAATTCTTTGGGTCATCAAAAAATTCTTCCAGTCCTTTTCTTGACAATGTGGTATGAAGTAATCTACACTGGTGAAAAGATGTGACATTTGGTATATTCTTAGGCAAAAGACTAAGAGAAAACCTGCAACTGAACATATATAAACAAGTGATCAGAGTTTTGCAACATTTGGATTTTACAAGCAATAATTGGAATCATTTCCTCCTTTACAATGTTAAAAAAAAATTACTCAGGGTTTCTGCACAAAGAACAAACTTATAAAATGCTTTAGAAATAATTTTCAATATTGTATTATAGATGCTGCTACCCTTTAATTTCAGAGGTTAATATATTCACATAATTTTGGAGACAGTATCTTGATACAATTATACTTAAGGTAACACTTTTAGGCTTTTCATACCTGGCTAGTGGTTACATAAGCAGATAAAAACATTCTGAAGATTAATTTTGCAACATGTATCACAAGCCTCAATGCTTCCCCCTTCAACCCAAAATTCATCTAGAAATTTCAACTAAAAATATGATGAGAATTAATAAAAATATCTATTAAAGCATTATATGTGATATCCAAAAGTTGGTAATAATGTAAATATGCAACCAGGAAATGGTTACAAAATTACTGTGCATTTGTATAATAATTTATTATGCAGTAATTTAAAAATCATGTTTTTAAAGAATATTTAACAAGCTGGTGAAATAATGTAAAACTCAATAGCAAAGTGTATCACAAGTGTTGTATTCCTACCAAAAAAATTTAACTTGAATCTAACCATGAGGACACAATCAGACAAATCTAAATGGAAGGATAATCTGAAAAGGCTGATCTGCTCAAAAATGTTCTGGATTAAAGATGACTAACAAGACATGACAACCAACGACGGTAATGATCGATCGTTGGTTGGACCCTGGATAAAAAATTAAGAAAAAATTTGGACTGTATGCTACGTAAAAGCACGGCGACAGTAGTATATTAAATACTCCAGCGTGATCATTGTAGTATTGTAGTTATAAAGACAGTGTTCTCGTTCTTAGGAGACATATACTGAAGTGTCACAATGCCTCAAATAGCTCAGAAAAAAATACACATAGGCATGGATATAAAGATACATAAAAATGTGACAAAATGCTAAGGTTTGCTTAATATAGATGAAGAGTGGTTATTCTTTGTAGTACTCTTAAAATTTTTCTGTTGGTTTGAAATTTTTAAATATAAAAAATTGGGGAAACAGGTTAGAGCACCAAGATGCATACATGTAAATATGATTCTGGCTTTAAAATTACATGTATGTGGGGGCACCTGGGTGGTTCAGTCAGTTAAGTGTCTGACTCTTGATTTCAGCTCAGGTCATGATCTCATGGTTTGTGAGTTCAATCCCTGAGTCAAGTTCTGCTCTGACAGCTCAGAGCCTGCTTGGGATTCTCCCTCTTCTCTGTCTCCCACTGCTCCTCCCACCCGCACACCTGCTCTGTCTCTCTCTCTCTCTCAAAAATAAATAAACTTAGAAGAATTACATGTATATGTATATATAAAAAGGAATGTAAGGAAATCTTTTAGTGGCAAAAATTATAGTTGATTATTATTTTCTTCAAAACACTTGCCTTATTTTCCATTTGCCTTATTGTCTGCAAATGAAGCAATATTCATTTTGATAATAAAAATCTAAAATTTATTTTATTTACAATTTTTTTTTAACGTTTAGTTCTGAGACAGAGCATGAGCAGGTGAGGAGCAGAAACAGAGAGAGACACAGAATCTGAAGCAGGCTCCAGGCTCTGAGCTGCCAGCACAGAGCCCGACTCAGGGCTTGAACTCACTGACTGTGAGATCATGACCTGAGCTGAAGTCAGATGCTTAACCCACTGAGCCACCCAGGTACCCCTCTAAAATTTATTTTTAAGAAAAAATGACAGTGAATTACAGACAATTGATCCAAGTTTGTCACCTTTATCAAGTTACAACCTGTGAATCTCTGAAAAATGAAAAAAATATTGCTTATCTCTAAAGTAAGTGCAAGTAATATATAGCACATAATAGATGCTCAACAATTGTGTGCTGGATTCAAGGACACATACATTACTTCCTTTAAAAAAAAATCCGACATACCCAATGATTTATAAAATCCAACTCATTAGAGACAAAATCCAATAAAAGGGAGGAAACCATATACCATAAACTTGTCAGTTTGTCCAGAAGACAGGTTGTCTTTCCAGAAATAATAAACACCATATGTAGGATGTTCCTTTCTCACACCAGCAGAGCTACTTTCCGTTCTTTTGACTACTTTCACTTATTCACTCCACATTTACTGAAAAATCTTTCTGATATATTCTGGAGATACAAAAGCGCCTTGGTTTTCATCCATCCAAACTTGACATAATCTTCAGTTCCATAACCAAATCCTCTTCAGTGCAGTTTTTCCCAACTCACCCATCCAAAGAGGATGCTTCTGTACCTCTAGGTTTAATTCAACAAATACTGGTTATCTACAGACCCCATGGACTGTCTGGTCCGCACTAGGTGACAAGAAAAAGTTTGAGAAAAGACCGGAAATGTCGGAGGTGGACGACTTCTCTAAGGGCATTCCCTTCTCACGCAGGTGAGTTCGGGTTCGGTTATGCGCGCGGCCTCTCAGCTGTTTTCCAGCATCTCGGCAACCAAACAAGATCCAAAGTCGGAGAGGAGAACAAACCTACTCCTCACATCACTTACCCTGTGCTAGGTGGGGCCTGAAGACTTATTAGCGACTTAGAAGCTTTCAGCCCGGTTAAGACTTTTCTGCAAACACTGCCCAAACTGGCCGCAGCCATGTCTCCACAGAAAGTGAGGATACCGCGGTTTCTCCACAATGATGTCACTTCCTGTGTCTCAGGCCGACCGGATGGAGAAAACAGAAATAGGCTTTGCCCTCACTCAAGATGGCCACTTTCCGCCTTCGCTCTCGTTGGTAAATTGGCTCTTTCGGCTCCTGTTACTCGCCCCAGCTTTTCAATTGCCCGTAGTAGCCATGGCGGCCATGAGTCTATTGCAGCGGGCCTCGGTCACTGCAGTGGCCGCTCTTTCCGGCCGCCGGCTTGGCGCTCGACTTGGATTCGGGGGCTTCCTCACCCGTGGCTTTCCGAAGACTGTCGGTGGGTGCTAGCTTTGGGAAAAGCGCGCTCAGGGGATGTGGGATGAGAGATGAAGAGCTCCTCCGGAGTGACCTTGGTGGGATCTGGAAGGAGCTGGGAGAAATTGCGGGCTTGGGGCTTGAGAGGAGAGATGGAGCGTGGGCTTTGTGAGGAGGTCGAGGGTTTTCCTGAGGTAATCAGATCGATCGTGTTTAAATCATTAATTAGCATTTGTCAAACACTTTACCACTCAGCCATCCCAGTTGGTGCTAATTTGCGGGTGAAGTTGAGGTTAAAAAGGCACAGACCAGAGACCTAGGTGTCTCAGGCACCGGATTCTCTGTGTACATTCCACCCTAGGTTCTAGTCCCACAAGGTTGTAAGTCATGTTGCCCAGGAGCTCACTGATGTTAGTAGGCAGGTGGAGAGGCTCAGTGTTAACTCCTTCAGTAAGCACAGTGCCTACACCATACTTTCAGAGGTCCCTGCAAATGTTTTCTCTTTCTTTTAAAACCAGGAGGAAGAAAAAAAAAAAAACAAAACCTGTAATGTTAATGAATGTGTGGTAAGGAATCCAGCCTGGATTGTATTCGTTTTATATCAACGGAGTCATAAAATAGTAATTTTTAATATCTTCTTACAGTGGAAGGGGCCCATGAAGGAAAAATCCCTAGGTCCAGGAAAGTCATAATGCAGTCATGCCAGGGTTATTTGAAGCTTCTTGGAGACTGTATTGACTTCTAGGAGAGTGAATAATTATAATAGCAAAGTCTCAGATGCATTGTATTCAATCTAATTCTTTCAAAGACTCTGTGAATTAAGTACAATGTTACTATCCCCATTTTACTAATGTAGGGACTGTGACTCCGTTATTACAAAAATAATGCACTAGAGCACCAAATGTAATATTTATTGAACACCTATGTGCCATGTACCATCCTAAGATCTTAAAGATATTAATTCATTTAATCCTCTTGATCAAAAATATACCATAAGCTGTCTGCCCTGTGCAATACAAGAAGGTGGAGAGGAAGTGTACTCGAAAGCCAAAAAGATCTCCAACCTCAAAATATCTTTCTCTACCCCTTTTTTCTTCTCCCAATTTAATTTGAATTATGTCACTTCACATAGAGACTTTTCACAAAAATGATGGAAACAACTAGTGGAATTCAAGGATTTCCAGCAGGAATTTGAACCTGTTTAAAAAAAAAAAAAAACAACTACATGTGCTAACATTTCTTGATAAAATCCCTTTGTAAGCCATTTTTGATTACAAATATCCTCCTCTTCGAATACTCCCTGGAGATAGTATTTATTCATGTCTTGCTGGAGATAAACTCAGGTGAAAACCTCACTCCCAGATCCCTTTTATACGTTATTCCCCCTTTCTTGGAGTTCTGGAAGGATCAATACCAATAATCTATACCCTTTCCACTGGGACCAGGGAAGGATCTGATAGCTATAGTAGAGTCTGTGTTTCAGCCTGATTCCTGCTTTCAAAGGTATTTTGCAGGTGGTTTCATCTGTCACTGTGGAATGAAAGGTTTTAATCTGTTATGTTATTGCTTATGTCTGCCCCTATGAGACTGTAAGACCCAGGAGCAGAAAACCTTGTTTTGTTTTCTCTGGAGCTAGACTGCCTACATTCAAATCCTGGCTCCAGAGTTAGTAGCTATGTGACCTTGGGTCATCATATCTTGGAAGCTAAATGGAAAGTACTTAATTGCTTGGAACCTGTGTTTCTTTATCTTTAAAAAAAAGTTGTTTATTACAAGTGTGCTTATATTCTGTTGACAGGGAAATAAATCTAATCTCTTTACTATTGACAAGTATTTATAATCCTGAAATATATTTCTGCATAAGTTAGCATCTTTCTAGAATGTCATTTTGAAAGGTGCTTGTCTCTTACCATAAGAACTGTTAGAAAAAAAAAAAAAGAGGATGATAATTTTAACCTGCCTCATAAGGTAGTTGTGAAGAGTGAGTGGGAAAATCGACAGCACCTAGATTTAGAAGCATTGGTTTACTAACAGGCCCTGTGGCGACCCCTTTCTTATACATGTAGTACTGACATGTTGTCTTCATTCACCGTCCTTGAAAACTTTCCTCAGGAAATAAGCAGATACAAGTGTTCTATTTAAATTGTTTATCAAGTGTCTAATATCAAGGAATTATAGAAATGAGTTTAAGTTCTTCCCTCAGCTGCAGTAGCTTTAATATGAAGACTGATGTGTGCACATTATGGTTTAAAAAAACTGAGAAGAAATATTTAAATGATTACATAAACAAAGTGATATGGAGTTAATTCAGATGTAGAAGATGGGGCATTTTAAGTGGATTCTGGATAGTTTTAACAGCTGCAATTGGCAGAAGAATAGAGGATGTATTTTCTGATATATCTGAATATGGGGGGTCTTGAGATAGGTAGATGTTGAAAGAAAAGGCTTAAGAAAGGGAACTTGGGACCAAGTTGGGGGAGTGGAGGACTGAATACAAAACCAAAGTATCTTAACTGTTTTGTAGGCTGCAGAGAGTGTTTTAGCAGGAGACCAAATCAGTAGTGTGTTTTGGGAAGATGCTTCTGAATTTGGATGGCTTATAAGGGGGTGTTGGTTACTTAAGCCAGTGAGGTAAAGAAGGCAGGAAAGAAAAGTTGAATCTTAGAATCAAGAGGCCTTGACAATTGATGAATGAGGGGTAGGTGCAAGGAAGATGAATGAGTTTTTTAGCCTGGGTAATTGAGCTGGTGGAGTCATTAACTGGGAATAGTCTGAGAATGAAGGAAAGAAAATGGCTAGTTTTTGATTGTTGTCTTAGAGACACAAAACCTACGTTATCTTATTTGACCTTCACAAATATCACAGTTGTCAAAAACCATGTAAGCAGTATTCACCCTAATATTTTTAGATTGTAAGCAGGTGGCCTGACTATATCAACAACAAATCATGAAGGCTCAGAATGTTTGAGAAGAGTTTAGTGCTATGAAATATACTTTAGAACAGTTAATAATAATAATAATAACAGTAATAAAATAATAAGTTATTTAGCACATTTAATGACATGAATAACTTGTTTAACAGTAAAGGTAATTATATGGAAAGCAAGCAAGCAGTTCACTTTACTAACTGCATTAATATTGCTAGAATACAGCCAGACCAAGCATTCTTCCATAGTTTTTTTATGTTACATTTTTTTTATCTGTTAATGGTGTTATGCATAATCAGTTGTCCCTAAAACCAGGTAGTTTAATCCATGTCTTTCTCTCTGGGTAGTGTGTGTGTGTTTGCCTGCCTGCCTGCCTGCCCAGTTGAAAGGGAAAGTTGGGAGTACACTGTCTCTTCTGAGTAGATTTACTTTCAGAGAGTGAGGAAGGATCCCAACTGACATTTAATTTACTTAAGAAATGTAAATTCCAGCGTATTTATGGAGCATCCACTATGTGGCAGACACTAAAAGGTACTAGGGATACAGTACTGAATAATGCAGTCCTTGACCTCATGCACTTCAACAAAATAATCAGGCTTAGTGTGTATTGCTCTAAAAGAACTAACCAAATGATATCATGGAGGATAAGTAGGAGGCCAGCTTTGGATAGGGTAGTCAGAGAAGACCTCTTCGGGGAGGTTACATTTGAACTTGGTCCTGAAGGATGGAGGTGTGGCGGTAACTGTTCAAAGAGCCTGGGGAAAAGCTTTTCGGCAAAGAGTGCAAAAACTTGAAGTCTAGAAAGAGTTCTTGGAGTTGGAAGGAAATCATTGAGACTGATAAGTTGGAAAGGTATGCCTTTTTGTTCTAAGACAGGCCATGTGTTCTGATTCTTTGAGGAAAAGGACCTTAGATATCCTCTAGGCCAACCCGTAGAATATCCTTTTTACGTCCCACTGTTGACACTTGAATAACTCCAAAAAGGGGACTGGAGAGGCAGTCCAATTTTATTTTGAACCACTAAAATGGTTAGAAACTTCTTCCTTGTATTAAGCTGAAAATTACTCCTGGTTCCTCCTTTCAGGTCAGCACAGAATAGTGTGACCCTTTGTTATGGGATAGCCCTTCACCTATTTAAAGACACTTCTCTGCTTTCTACCCAGACTTCTTTTTTGTAGGCCAAACAAGCAGTTGCATTTCTTTAAGCTTCAGTATATCAGTTTCCAGGTTGTTTGCCATACTGGTTGCTTAAGTTGGGGTATGCTCCAGATTGTTCCTCTAAAACAGTATACTCTGGGATGGACACACTTCTGCAGGTGTAATTAGGAGATGGAGGTGGGTGTTCCTCCTGTTTTGACCCTACACTTCTCGTACATAAGATTAGGATTGAACTGTCTTTGACTTTCTTGGTTACCATATCACACCAATGACTCTGCTTAAGTCTGTGAGCAACTTTTGGGAGGTCCAGTCAGGACTTTCCACTTCTTATATTTAATCCTTTTAGATTTACCCTTTTATAAATGTGTGTGAGGACTTTTGGGGATCCTATTTCATCATCAGTGTAGTAGCCATCCTTGTAGCAGTAGCTTTGTGTCATCAGGAATGCCATTTTCACCTCATCCAGGCCATTTGTAGAAATCTCAACTTCTCAGAGCTTTGGATGGAGCCTTTTGGCAGGTTGTTGGATTAAGTAATCAGCACCTTTTGGGTATAATCGATCAGTTACCCATTATAAATTCATCTAATTTGCTACTTCTCTCACCTTTTAATGCCCCTTCCTCATACCCCCCATCTCCACCATCCTGTCTATACAGGAACCTTACTTCTGGGCCTGGTTTTTTCTGACATTGCATCCTGTTTCTTTCCTTTGTTGGAAAGAATAGTCTAGCACAGGGCCTACACATAGAATAGAATTAATGCGTGGTTTGTACTATTAACCAGCTCTTTTTTTTGCATCTAGTCCACAAAGAATTCCAATGTACCTTTCAAATGATTTTCTGAAATATATAATCACTTTGCCACATTCTCTTGCTATTTTAGAAACTTTAGTAGTGTGAATTGTACACAGTAAATGCATGCCAACTTCGAATTCTCTTGTGAATTAACTTTCTAAATTCATTGCAAGCTACTATAGGTGATACCAAAATTAAGAATATAGTTCCTACCTTCAAGACATTTATATTTCAGTGGAAGCGGTGAAAGCAAGTATGCATATCACTAGAATATACAACAGTTCAGAAGTAGGAGACATCTCATGTGATTGGGAATAATGTTGGTTTTTGGAGGTTAAAATGTCATCTGGGCCTAATAATATCAGGAGAGGGAAAGGCATTCCAGACATTTAAGCTTGAACAAAGGATACAAATCTTTATGACCTCTATTATAACTAAAATTACTTTAATGGGGAATTAGTTTTGTATTCTGCAGTGACTCCCATGGGAAATTTTTTTGAATACACTTTCATACAGCAGAAACCATAATCTCAGTTTCCCAGTAACAGTGAGATCCTTTCCTGCTTTCAGCACAAGGGCTTAGAGTGCCTGCAGTGATCCTTCCAGGCATCCAAGAAAGGGAAATCATGTAGAAATAAGCTTAGGGGTGAAATTTTGCCTCAGTTTATCTCCAGTGAGGCTTGACTGCATACTGTCCAAGGGAGAATTTGAAAAGGAGAATATTCACAACCAGAAATGGCTTACAAGGGTGCCTGGGTGACTCAGTCAGTTCAGCGTCTGACTCTTGATTTCAGCTCAGGTCATGATCCCAGGGTTGTGGGTTCGAGCTGCATTGGGCTCTGCACTGAGCATGGAGCCTGCTTAGGATTCTCTCTCTCTTTTCCTCCCTCTCTCTCTTTCTCTCTTTTCCTCTGCTCATGCTCTCTCTCTCTCTCTCTAAAATAAAATTGAAGAAAAGAAAGAAAGAAATGGCTTACAGACCGATTTTATCAAGATATGTTAGAGTATTTACTTTTAACAAGTTCAAGTTCCTGCTGGAGATATGTGGAATAAATATCTTTCATCTATTTTGCTGCAAATCCCTGATGTATATTTCCTCATCATATGAAGTGACACAATTTAAGTTTATTTATTTTATAGCATTAGCAGATATTTATTGCAGAGATAAACAAAGATAATTAGCCCACCAAGAGTATCTAACCTCCCTGCCTGCTCTGGAAACAAATTTAGACAATTATTTAGATATCTCTTTAAAGCTGAATAAAAATGAAGAGAGCTAGAGTTTACAATAGTACATTAGTGTTTGTTGAAAGATACCCTATCTGCCCTGCCTTTAGTACTCAAATAAGTATGTATTTTTTGTCTTAATTCATATTAAACATTTATGAACATACATTTTCTTATAACCTGATTTTATGTCAGAATAGAACAGTATACGTTTATGAGCCTTGTATATGTAACAGGGTAATTTAATATTGCCAGCTCCTGTGCGACACAGTGGAGATCATGGGAAAAGACTGTTTATCATCAAACCTTCTGGATTCTATGACAGGCGTTTTTTGAGTTTAATGGTGAGTCAAAAATTTTGCTAAACTAAACTCTTTATATACAAATAGGAATTTTTTTTGGGGGGGGCCTATTTAGAAAATAAGCATCTTTCATTTCGTAAAGGGTGTTGTTTCGTAAATTCACATTTCTTTTTTAAAAGATAATTGAGATTTTGTACTGTAATGTCTGATTTGTTTCTGAATTTCTTTTTAAATTAGTGAGCTTTTCGTTCTTCATAAAAAAGGATTCGTATGTATTAGAGGTAAAAAATGAGCCATTCCTTTATTCTCAAGATTGTGGGGTTTTGAAATGTAATCTGTGTTCACTGTGCATGCATGCGTGCATGCACACACCCACACACATACACTAAAGTCTATAAGTTATTAAACTTTGAAAATGGATTCATTTGGGGATAATTATTTATATTATTAAAATATTCTTTAAAATACCAAGGAACTCATTGAAAGACTTCCTTAAAGTAACTACATTATTTTGGACTACAATTTTTTATTTCTGTATTGTTCAGGAACATTGATTTCAGAGGATGAAGTGGGGTACCAGCTATATATTTGTATCTCAAGGCTCTTTAAGGAAAAGTAGAGGCCTGGCAGATAGAAGATTGTCTGGATGCTGCCCTCTAGACCTCTTGCTCGCCCATTGTGCTCAATGCCCCTCTTCACTCTCCTGGTTGAGCTCCCACTTTTCTTGTCATGACCAACTCAAACTCTACAGTGGGTAACAACACCCAGATGTTTTTGCACTTCCCATCTTAATACAAAAATTTCTCAACTTTTATTACATCGCCTTAATCAAAAATGGGAAAATCACTTAAACATATATTGTATTACCCTTTTACAATTAATCCTTACTTTTTCTTTCATTTTTGCTTCCAAATATAGGCATCTAAAGGTTAGAGCAAAAGAAAATCTCAGAAATAAATACTTTGGTACCACATCTCCAATATGGCAAATTTATTTGACAGGCAATGGAAGGAAATCCAAAATTGAAGACAGTTTAAGAGTGGGGAAAGAAAGTTAGGTAATGGTTATGTTACGTGAAAACTATTTTTTAATCTCAACAGAAATTCTACATTTTGTTGACTGGGATTCCAGTAGCAATTGGCATAACTCTGGTGAATATATTCATTGGTAAGTACCTCTCCAACCAAACTGGTAAATTTTTAAAACTCATGTACATTAATAACAGAAGGAAATTATGAATGTTATAAGAAAATATTATTTAAATAATAAACATGAGATTTTATTTTACAGTAACCAGATCTCAATCTGCAACAGGGTACAATGTTGTTTTTTTAAAGAGTTTTTTTCCCTTCAAGAACCTTGAAGGTCACCAACTCTGTACAGAGGCCACAAATGGCTTCAGAAAGCCTTGTTTTCCTCCTTCTTGTTATTTCTCCAAACCGGCTTTGACAAGTCTGAATTAAAAAAAAAAAAAAAATAGAGATAGAGGTGGAAGAGAGGCTAAAGGATGGAAGAATTTTTTTATGCATCTTGGAATATGTAAAATTATAATCTAAAAAAGAATGAAACTGTGAATGACAGTGCAAATTAGATTTTCATGGGAAACTCTGCCCAAACTACTTCTAACATCTTGACTCCTAAAATATTTTGTCTAGTAGTGGTAGGGAAAACCAGAGGGAATAATGTGTCTTTTATTATATTTTGTTACGTTGTATAAAAACAATGTGAAACTCTCCTATCATGCCTTAGACAATAGACAATGCCTTACAAGTAGAAGACATCTAAAAAATACCTAATGAATGAAATGCTTTTATTTTTTTTTTTATTTTTTTTTTCTAACGTTTATTTATTTTTGAGACAGAGAGAGACAGAGCATGAACGGGGGAGGGGCAGAGAGAGAGGGAGACACAGAATCGGAAGCAGGCTCCAGGCTCTGAGCCATCAGCCCAGAGCCCGACGCGGGGCGCGAACTCACGGACCGCGAGACCGTGACCTGAGCTGAAGTGGGACGCTTAACCGACTGAGCCACCCAGGCGCCCCATGAATGAAATGATTTTAAACCACATTAAAGTTAATCTAAAATACAGGTGACCCTTGAACGACGTGGTGGTATCAACCCCTTGCTCAATCAGAGATCCACATATAAGTTTTTGACTCCCCCAAAACTTAACTACTGATTGCCTATTGTTGACCAGAAACCTTACTGATAACATAAACAGTTGGTTAACACATACTTTGTGTATTTTTTATATTATACAAAGTATTCTTTGTATAAAGTGATAAAGAATTCTTGTGATAAAGTTAGCTAGAGAAAAGACAGTGTTATTAAAAAAATGATAAAGAAGGGTGCTTGGGTGGCTCAGTTGGTTAAGCGTCCAACTCTTGATTTCAGCTCTAGTTATCATCTCATGGTTCGAGTTCAAGCTTCATATCGGGCTCTGTGCTGAGTTGCAGAGCCTGCTTGGGATTCTCTGTCTCCCTCTGTCTCTGCTCCTCCCCTGCTCCCACACTCTCCTCTCAAATAAATAAACTTTAAAAAAAAAAAAAGAGAGAGAAAATACAGTACTGTACTGTAAAAAAATCCACGTGTAAGTGACCCCATGCCATTCAAAACCATGTTGTTCAAGGGTCAACTGTATTTGATATCTTCATTAGTACAGAGCTTTCTTTAAAACCACAAGAGGTTGGTTTCTTAAATAGTGGAAAATTAATATTACAAACTGCTGATACTAATTGTACATCACTATTTTCTCTTATTAGGTGAGGCTGAGTTAGCAGAAATTCCAGAAGGCTATATCCCAGAACACTGGGAATACTTCAAGGTTGGTATAGGCCATTGAAAGTTACTTTCCATTAGGTGTCTTGTCAGTGTACTGATTAATGTCTCAATTTAGCAATTATGATATATTCAATTTTTGGTGTGAGGGAGATGACACATTTTGTGCTCACTTTTTACAAGCAACTTCTTTTGGTCATTTGTTTTATTGCTTTATGCTGTATGTTTTTTTAAAGAATGACTCTGCAGTGCATTCTCATCCTAGCATATTAACCATCAGAACATATCCGAAGTTCAATGCCATAGGAAAGATTTTACCAATACTAATGCTTAGCTATTCTTTATCAAGCACCTACTGTGTAGCAGGGGCTATGGTAGTGTTTTGTAAATATTACCGTGTTCCATGTGAAATGTGCTATTATTATCCCCAATTCAGAGGTGAGGAGACTGAGGCATAAAAGAGGAGAAGTGACCTGTCCAAAAGGTAGGGCCAGTATTTGAACCTACGCAGGCTTGATCTGAGAGCCTGTGCTGTCATTTTAGCACACTGTCCCTGCTACTAAAACAGCAGCGTCGGGCTGCTACGAAAGCAGCATCAGGTTCTGCACTGATGGTGTGGGGCCTGCTTGGGAATCTCTAAAGTTAATTCTGTTACGTGTCTTTATAAGTGTTGTGGTGAGATGGCCTTGAGTAGAGTATATTCTGTCATGTTTTATTATCTGACTGAACTATATTTCAGAAAAATATATCATTAATATAGCATTATTATATCTTAAGGCAAGCCATACAAATAGTTTATCTGTGCTGAGAGAAGGAGCTTCAGTTTTTCATCACCAAACCCTGGGTTTAGCTCTTAAATTAGCCACTTAAGATCCTCAGTGTAGTATAATGGCAAAACACACAGATTTTGGAGTCAGACAGACCCAGTTTGCATCCAGATCCTGGCACTTAGTAACTGTATAACTTTGCAAAATTTGCTCATCTATAAAATGGGGACAAAAATAATATCCACCTAATGGATTAAAGTAATTTAAAAAATATATAAAGTAGTTAGCATTTAGTTAGTATTATTGATTTACCTGAGATGGGCATTTTTTTAATATTAAATATAATTTATTATCAGATTGGTTTCCATACAACACCCAGTGTTCATCTCAACAGGTGTCCTTCTCAATGCCCAAGAGATGGCCATTTTGAAGAATAGTAAACTGAAAAAGCAAAGTAGTGTTCAGAAAATAATAAACAAATTTTCTCTTGTAGCATCCTATCTCAAGATGGATTGCCCGAACTTTCTTTGATAGTCCCGAAAAGAATTATGAAAAAACAATGGCTATCCTTCGAATTGAAGCTGAAAAGGCTGATTTACGGTAAAAAAGGGGAGGGGGGCAGGAAAGAAATTCCTTCCTTAGTATTGTAAGCCATAAGAAAAAAATTAAGCTGTTTCAACACTTTAGGATGCTCCATGTAAAACAATGATGATGGGGATGGATCTGGCCTGTTTAGAGTGGAGTTTATGAGTTGGAAACTGAGACTATTGGTTGATAATATCTGTCAGAGTAAAAGGAATTCTTTTTAAAATATCTCACTCTTTTGGGGCGCCTGGGTGGCTCGGTCAGTTGAGCGTCCGACTTTGGCTCAGGTCTCATGATCTCACAGTTCATGGGTTTGAGCCCCACATTGGGCTCTGTGCTGACAGCTCAGAGCCTGGAGCCTGCTTCGGATTCTGTGTCTCCCTCTCTCTCTGCACCCAGCCCCACCCCCGCCCCCTGCCCCGGGCTCACTCTCTCTCACTCTCTCTCCAAAAAAGACACTAAAAAAAATTTTTTTTTTAATTCTTACTCTTTTAAATGCAGGGAAGCCCTCTCCTCCATCTATGCCCCACCTCCCTCAATTTCCTTTCCTCCTCTACCTAGTCTCATCCTTAAAAGTGACTATTTAATTATTTCTTGTATATGTCCCTAGAAGAAAATTTATGCCTTAAAAATATATTTTGTATATCATTTGAAAATATATTAACACAAATAGAATCCTCTTATAGACACCGCTCTGTACCTTGCCTTCATTTCATTTAAATAGATCTTGGTGATCTTTCTATAATAGTACGTACCCTGTTCATTTTAATGGCTGCATTATATATTTTACTGGATGGGTGTACCTTAATTTTTTTAACCAGTCCCTTGTTGGTACTTCGGTTCTTTATAAGTTTTTTGATAATATACATAGTGCTGTAGTCAGTATCCTTCTACATAGACTTCTGCATATTTATTTAGTATATCTGGAATGTAAATTTCCTAGCAGTGGCACTGATAAACCAAATGTTATATGTTTAGATTTTAGATAGATGTTGCCAAACACTTTCCCAAAACATTGTTTATCAGTTGTTTTTTCTGTCACCAATACATGATAATTTCTGCTTTCCATACCATTCCCTGTAAATGGGATTTATCAAGCCTAAACATTTTGCTGATAAGATAGTTGAAACATGTTATTTCATTATTTCAATTTTGTATTTTTTTGTAAGGTTGAGTATTTTTTCACAATAAATCTACTAGCTGTATTTGCTTTCCCGTAAATGGCCTTTTTTTCTACTAATGTATACATTTAACTAAAATATCTTTTTGTTTGTGTTGCAAGTATGTTTTCCTGACTTGTCATTTGTGTTTTGATAGTGTAAAATTTTTTGCAGCCTAAGTGTTTTTATGTTTCAGGTTAACAGAAGTGTAGTAGTGGTAATGTGTTTCTGAACACTTACTATGTATCAGTGTTTTAATTACTTTATATATATTTACTCATTTAATTATTGTCAAGTTTGTCAGTCCTTTTCCTTAGCTTTTGGGATTTTGTGTCATGCATAGGTTTTTGATAGTAATTAAATAGGGAAATATTTAAGTCCAAATTATTATTTTTTTTAATGTTCACTCATGTTTCCTTTTGCTACTTTTAAATGTGATCCTGTCTGAGATTTATTTTAGTGTTTGTAGTGAGGTTTACATACAGTCATATGCATCCATTAAGTTCAGTGGGTTTTGACCAAGGAAAATAGCTGTGTAACCATCTCAGTCACCTACTGAGCCTCTTTCTTGTGCCTTCAGTCATTCCCCATCCCCTACTCTTGGTCCCAGTCTACCACTGATCTGCTTTCTGTTATTCTCTTTTAAACTTAATAGTTTATAAAAATTGCTATGATAGTAAAAAATATATATATATATATTTAAATGATTAAAAGAACTAGATATGTAATCATACATGTATATAGTTACCATATGGAATTGTTGTTATGTATTTAAGAGCATGGAACCAGCAATATGGCTCATACTTAGTAACATTGGACTTTTTTGAACTTCAGACATACACCTTTGAGTTCCAATTAAAAGTTAGATCCTAGAATTCCTTAGACATATAGAGATTTTAAATAATTTCCAAACAAAGTAAAAACCAAAACAAAAGCGTGACTTCTACCCCCAAAGGAAAGATGCTGTTGTGAGGATGGAACAGGAGTACCTATGTTTTTAAAAAAGTATATGTTTAGGTGAGCGCCTGGGTGGCTCAGTTGGTTAAGCGTCAGATTCTTGATTTTGGCTCAGGTCATGATGTCATGGTTCATGGGTTTGAGCCCCACGTTGGGCTCTGCACTGATAGCATCGGGCCTGCTTGGGATTCTCTCTTCCCCTCCTCTGCTCATGCTGTCTCTCTCAAAAATAAGTAAACATTAAAAAAAATTTTTTTAAGTATATGTATAGGTATTTGGAAAACTGAAGCATAAAAGAAAGATACAAAATAGAAAGGGACTGTCTCCCATAATTGTTTCTGCCTAAAGATAACTATTATTTTTTGCCCTCCACATTTTTTAATACTCTCTGCATGTGTATGAATACATATTAGTTTCTGTTTTTTAGTGAAATGGGAAGATGCTACACATACTCATTTTGTACTTTGCATTTTTAATCTAACCCTATATGTATCATCTCTATTTACTATATACAGATTTTCTTCATTCTTTTTAACAGGTGCCTAGTAGTCTATTGTAAGGGTAAAACCAGTCCTTCTTATGAATATTTTAATATTTGCATTTTGGATAATTACATTCTAAAGAGTAGAAAAAAAGGATAATATAATATATAATCCTTAAAAAAAAAGAATACACTCTCTTACATACACAATACAAAGGTAGGTAGTCTCTCATAGGTAGGGTTAGCGGGCTGGTTAAGGTTAATAAAGTGCATTATTTAACTGTGATAAATTTCCAGTCAGATGAAAAACTTAATATGTAGTCTATAAAAATGGAAAGGAAAGGTTTTGTGGAAAGGGCCTATTTCAAAAATATGTGGTCTCAAGAGGGTTTTCTAGAAGGCAAGAAGATAGGAGATGCATTACCACTATTCAAGTGAAAGTGATCCATCCAGATAAAGAGCTGGGACAAGAGGAAAGAATAGATTACCAATTCAAGTGATGTTTTAGTGATTAAAAACAGTATCTGTGGGCTAACTACATAAGCAAGATAATGAAAGTCAAAAATAAGCCCCAAATTTTTCTTACAGGTGCATATCAGATAAATGTATACACATGGATCTGTGGAGGTATATTAATACTTTACATACATACATACATAAATTTATTTATTTATTTATTTAGAGAGAAAGAGAGTATGTGTGAGCATGGGAGGAGCAGAGGGAGAGAGAATTTGAAGAAGAATTTGAAGAATAGTCAGTTCAGAGCCTGATATGAGACTCGCTCCCCTGACCCTGGGATCATGACCTGAGCTGAAATCAAGAGTCAGATGCCCAAACGACTGAGTCATCCTGGTGTCCCTTACATAAAGTACTTTAGATAATACTTTACACAAAATCAAAAGACTCTCTTTATGGAGATAATTCATTAATTTTGCAGTTGGAAATGATGGAATCACAGTATTGCTGTTCTGTTTGTTACAGATTAAAGGAGCTAGAAGTCCGAAAGTTAATGCGTGCAAGAGGCGATGGTCCCTGGTATCAGTATCCAACCATTGACAAGGCGCTGATTGATCATTCTCCAAAAGCAACTCCTGACAACTAATCCTTTGTTTCTCTAAATACAAAATATATTCTCTTTAGGGGAAAATTAATTAATATATTCTGTATTTTTTGTTCACGTGATGAATAAAAGATCTCCATTGCTTTTTTTCTCAGCATTGGTTGAGATTAAAATTTTGTGTGGGATTTTAATTTTTTTCAGTTTTATTGAGGCATAATTGACAAAATTGCAAGACATTTGAAGTGTACATTATGATGATTTGGTATACACTGTGAAAGGCAGATTAAGACTTGATTTGTGGGTTTTGCTTCCTCTAAGGTTTATCATATAATAAAAAAAAACTTGGACAAATAGAAATTTACGAACTACTAATGGTGTAACTTTAAAAGTCTAATGTTTTAGTTGTCTGATAATTAGAAATCAGAGAAGTCTAATTATGTTAAATATCGGGAAATCTAGTAGTTTGCATACATATCTGTATTGTAGATATCTAGATTATTCAGAGGCAATTCAGAATTTTAAAGTACGTATATTGAACTAACAATATAACATAATGACACCTTTTTTTTTTTTTTTCAGTATATGAAGTTTATTGTCAAATTGGTTTCCATACAACACCCAGTGCTCATCCCAAAAGGGGCCCTCCTCAATACCCATCACCCACCCTCCCCGCCCTCCCACCCCCCATCAACCCTCAGTTTGTTCTCAGTTTTTAAGAGTCTCTTATGCTTTGGCTCTCTTCCACTCTAACCTCTTTTTTTTTTTTTTTCCTTCCCCTCCCCCATGGGTTTCTGTTAAGTTTCTCAGGATCCACATAAGAGTGAAACCATATGGTATCTGTCTTTCTCTGTATGGCTTATTTCTCTTAGCATAACACTCTCCAGTTCCATCCATGTTGCTACAAAGGGCCATATTTCATTCTTTCTCATTGCCACGTAGTACTCCATTGTGTATATAAACCACAATTTCTTTATCCATTCATCAATTGATGGACATTTAGGCTCTTTCCATAATTTGGCTATTGTTGAGAGTGCTGCTATAAACATTGGGGTACAAGTGCCCCTATGCATCAGTACTCCTGTATCCCTTGGGTAAATTCCTAGCAGTGCTATTGCTGGGTCATAGGGTAGGTCTATTTTTAATTTTTTGAGGAACCTCCACACTGTTTTCCAGAGTGGCTGCACCAATTTGCATTCCCACCAACAGTGCAAGAGGGTTCCCATTTCTCCACATCCTCTCTAGCTAATCTATAGTCTCCTGATTTGTTCATTTGGTATGCTGAAAACTATAGAAAGCTTATGAAGGAAATTGAAGAAGATTTAAAGAAATGGAAAAACATTCCGTGCTCATGGATTGGAAGAATAAATATTGTCAAAATGTCAATACTACCCAAAGCTATCTACACATTTAATGACACCTTAATAAACAGTTTTTCAGTGAACAAATCTCAGTTTAATATTTTCATGTTTTTTGGCCATAAACTGTTTTTTTGTCATTAAAGTGATTTTTATTGAAGTACAGTTGACACACAATGTTACATTAGTTTCAGATGTAGTATAATATTGTGCTTTTTATTTTTATTATGTTTGTTTATTTTTGAGAGAGAGAGAAACAGAGTATGAGCAAGGGAGGGGCAGAGACAGATGGAGATACAGAATCTGAAGCAGGCTCCAGGCTCTGAGCTGTCAGCGCAGAGCCTGACACGGGGCTCAAACCCAGGAGCTGTGAGATCATGACCTGAGCCAAAGTCAGATGCTTAACTGGCTGAGCCACTCAGGTGCCCCTATGTTGTTCTTTTTAAGTGCACACAGATGTGCACATCTTTTGCTTAGATGCAATCTCTTTAAGATTCTTAGAGTCCTTTTTTTGTAAACATGAGATGTTCCACAAGGTAAAATGATTACTTGCCAAGATTATAAAATGTGAGTAAAAGCTAAAATAATGGTTGTCATGTGTTAAGCATTTACTGTTGGTTGAGCACTATGCTAAATGACTGCATTTTCACATTAATTTCAAAATCACCTTATGAGGTACTATCACTTTATGTTTTACAGATGAGAAATTGAGGCTCAGATTTTAAACACATATTCAATATTTACAAAAATCAATATTTACACTTCAACTTCCAGAATGACCTCTAGCTTCAAAAGTCCATATTTTCAGGAAATATCTTTTCAGTGCCCTGATGCCCTGAAGGCACTTAATGCCCTTTACAATCCAGCCAAGATCCTCTGGAGTAGCTGTGTTTTCTTATTTACCCAGCAGAGGGCTGCCTCACCTAGCTACTTCCAAATTTCATTCTGAAGGTTTCCCCATGCGGTCTACTTACCACCTCGTATTTTTTTTTTTTTTTTAATGTTTATTTTTGAGAGAGAGAGAGAGGGAGACACAGATCTGAAACAGGCTCCAGGCTCTGTGCTGACAGTTCAGGGCTCGAGCTCACGAACGGTGAGATCATGACCTGAGACAAGTCACTCCTTAACCGACAGAGTCACCTAGGCACCCCAACCACCTCATATTTTTAACAAAGGATTTGAGAGAAGGGTATGCTGTCCCTAAGCCTCTGTTTGCATGAATCATTCAGTTTTGTAGGAGAGGGTAAGGAGAATGGAAGAATATAGGTCTTGAGTATGATAATTGTACATGATGTTATATGCACATTTACGTTCATATTTTTTAGACTTTACAGGTTATTTTCTGTCATCATTAGGTTTTACTTTATATTCTATTTTCTACTAATATAGATGTAAGAAACACAACATAGAAAAATGGAAAGTATTATAAAAAATACTATTAATCCCACCACCCATAAAGAAATTTGAGAAATTTCTTTCAGTTTTTATTTTTTACCATAGCCGGGATCATATATAATAGGGTTTTTTGGGGTGTGTGTATGTGTGTGTGTGTGTGTTTTAAGGTTTTTAAGTGTTTCTTGAAGGTAAATAGTAATATAAAGCTAGAATATATGTGTTTATGCTGATTTTTATGCATTTTTTTTCTAATTCAAATATTTAAGCTTATTGGTCACTATGATACATACAAGGGATAAAGTGGTCATCGCAGTAAACATGTTTCCTCCCCACAGTTTAGTTTACTCTTTAGCATAGATGGTAGACCTCAAAGCAGAAATAATTCTATGCATTGGCTTTGATAGGAAGAAAAGGGCACTGTAGCAACCTGTGGGATCCCAAGCTAGCCTGAGTGTACATGGAATGATTGTAAGCTCATTTCATAGCATCTGGAACATAGTAAACAACTGAGTAAAGATCTGTTGAGTGGATGATACATGGAATTACTATTGTTTGGGGTTATCTATCTTTTTTCTTCTGCAATTCTGCAGAGCCCAGCATGGTGTTACACAAAGGCATGGACCTGCTTGGATTGAGCAGACCTCAGACTAAATCCTGAGTTGCTAATTACTAGGCCAATAATGATGACTACCATCTACTTGGTATCTGCTACACGTGCCAGGCACTACACTAGGAATTTAAAAATTTTTAAATTTATTTATCTTAGAGAGAGAGAGAGAGTGGGAGACACAGAATCCGAAGGAGGCTCCAGGCTCTGAGCTGTCAGCACAGAGCCTGACATGGGGCTCAAACCCACGAACCATGAGATCATGACCTAAGCCGAAGTTGGATGCATAACCAACTGAGCCACCCAGACACCCCAACACTAGGAATTTTATATTTAATCTTCCCTTCTGTCTTACACTGGGAAATTTCCTTCACTGCTTTGAGCCCTGTCTCTAAAAGAGATTATGTTCTTCATCCCCCGGTACTGTTGTATAGATTACTGGGACAATGTATGTAAAGTGCCTACTACACCAGTAAATAATAGGTGATAAAGACTTATGTCTGCCAACTAAAGATTGAAATGGTCCACTCCTTTTTCAAGAAAATTACTAAATATCCCATACTATCTCTGCTTCAGGCCTATTGACTTCAAAGAATAATGGAGTTAAAGATAGACTAAAGCCAATAAGCAATGTTTTTGACACTAGTTCCAAATCATGGGAAAAGTTCAAATTTTACAGTGTAAATGTACCAAATTTTACAATGTAAATTAACCATACTGTTCTTGTAGAAACAAATACACTCTGCTGGAGATCAAAAAAGAGTTTGCAGTAAATTCCTGAGCCCAATCCCTTTCCTTATGTCACTATTTTTCAAATTTCAGTGCTTGATTTTAACCATTTCTATTTTGCCTCCACATATGATATATGGTTATTCTCTTTAACCTTGACCTTTTTAAACTAAGTTTGAAAGAAGAAATGTTATGTCATGACTATGAACAGAAAATCAGCCCCTTGTCATAATTAAAAAGTAATCACAGATATAACTATTATATTCCACCTAGATTCTGTTGCCTGAGACCTGGCTCTCTCTCTGTTGAAAATGGAGAATTCTAAAAGGAAATTAGTGGTGTTAAAACATACCAGTACCAAATCGAGACTTTCTTTTATGTAATCAAATGGAGAATTGAAAAAGCAATAATTCAGTCATGATATGATGAACTATTATATCCTCCAGGAACATGTCCACATTTTTTTTGCTTTTATATTATTTTTTAGTGAAAAATAACTGACACAATATCATAGGAGTTTCAGGTGTATAACAGTAATTCAATATTCATATACATTATGAAATGGTCACCACAATAAGTCTAGTTATCATCTATCACCATTTAAAGCAGTTACAATATTGTTGACGATATTCCTTGTGCTGTATATGACAACCCTGTGTCTTATTTAGGACTGTTAGTTTGTACTTCTTAATCCCCTTCACCTATTTTGTCCATCCCCCTAACGCCCTTCCCTCTGGCAACCATCAGTTTGTTCTTTGTATCTATGAGTCAGTTTCTGTTTTGTTTGTTTTGTTTTTTAGATTCCACATATAAGTGAAGTCATATGTTATTTCTCTCTTCTGATTTATTTATTTCATTTAACATAATACTCTCTGGGTCCATCCATGTTGTCACAAATGGCAAGAATTCATTCTTTTTTATGGCTGAGTAATATTCCATTGTATATAAATGTCACATTTGCTTTATCCATTCATCCATGGACATTTAGGTTGTTTCCATATCTTGGCTATTGTAAATAATGCTGTGATGAACATAGTAATGCATATTTCTTTTCAAATTAGTGTTTTCATTTTCTTTGGATAAATACTTAGAAGTGGAATTGCTGGATTGTATGGTAGTTCTACATATGCTCACATTTTGCAAATATTTGTATGTTTCATTAAGATGGAAGTACCATTGACATTGGAAAATATGGAAATAAATATCCTCTCATGCATCAATTATAACTAACCTTAATTCACATTTTGATTTGTTTTTAAACTATATATTAATTGCTAAAGAAAATCATTTAGCATCACATTAAGTTAATTATCCAAAAGCATAAGTTATTTAGCACTGCATATCAGAATCCAACCACAGAATTTCTTTTTTGGAAAACGTTTGAACAAAAGGTACCTAGAGCTGTGATCTCTTTTCTATTTTTAACCTAATAATCACATATCTAGGAATTTACCTTAAGAAAATAATCCACAAAAATGAAAAAGTTATATATACTAAACTCTTAATTATAACATTATATATAATAGGGGAAAAACATAAGCAATACATACTTAATAGGAGAATGGTTGTTAATTTATTAGCACATCACTTGATGGAATATTATATAGCAGTTAAAAAACAATTATGAAACTATGTGGCAACAAGGATAAACACCTATGTTAGTTAAAAAAAAGTTACTGAAGCTATTACAGAAAACCTAAAATATATCACAAATGTGATGGAAGTTTACTTTTTTACTTCGTAGAAGTGTCAGAAGGTATGGTGGCTCTCCCCCATGAAAATCGCAGGACGCTAGCTGGGCTCCTTCTGTCTCCTGGCCCTGCCATTCTCCACATGCAGCTCCTGTTGCATGGTCCAAGATGCCTAATCGAGCCTCCACTGTCAGGATTAAATCCCAGCCCATGGGAAGAGGGAAATAAAAAAGGGAGACATACTCTTTCCCTCTAAAACACAGGCCTGGAAATCACATGTCACTTCTGTTCCCACATCATTGGACAGGACCTAGTCACATGATTATAACCAATTTCAAGAAATGTGTCCAGCTTAAAATTTTGGAGAATGGATGTTGAAGGGAAACTTGTGGTCTCTGCCAATCTTCTATATATTTTTTTTCAATCTTCTATAATGTTAAGCGAAAAGAGCAGGATGCAAAAGTAACTGCACACTAAACAGTAATTATGGAGGTAGCTGGGTGGCTCAGTCAGTTAAGCCTCAGACTCTTGGTTTTGGCTCAGGTCATGATCTCCCAGTTCATGGGTTTGAGCCCCACATCAGGCCCTGCTCTGACAGCATGGAGCCTGCTTGGGATTCTGTCTCTCTCTCTCTCTCTCTCTCTCTCTCTCTCTGCCCCTCCCCTGCTCGCTCTCTCTCTGTCTAAAAGAATTAATAAATAAACATTAAAAAAAAAAAAGGTAGAAAGAAAAAAGCAAGGAGCTTTAAAAAAAAAACAAACCAGTAATTATGCAGTGGAGAAGTCAGGCAACACCTTGACCTAATGGCCTGACGTCACACACACAAAAATTAACACCACATATGATGGACACATGTATAATACCCTAGGAAGAACACCACCTATGTAGTATGCCAACCAAGAATGAGCACTGCTAGGAATTTACTCAAGGGATACAGGAGTGCTGATGCATAGGGGCACATGTACCCCAATGTTTATAGCAGCCCTTTCAACAATAGCCAAATTATGGAAAGAGCCTAAATGTCCATCAACTGATGAATGGATAAAGAAGATGTGGTTTATATATATAATGGAATACTATTTGGCAACGAGAAAGTATAAAATCCTGCCATTCGCAGCAATGTGGATGGAACTGAAGGTATTATGCTAAGTGAAATAAGTCAGTCAGAGAAAGACAGATACCATATGTTTTCACTCATATGTGGATCTTGAGAAACTTAACAGAAGACCATGGGGAAGGGGAGAGGGGAAAATAGTTACAAACAGAGAGGGAGGGAGGCAAACTCTTAATACAGAGAACAAACTGAGGGTTGATGGGGGGTGGCGGAGAGGGGAAAGTGGGTGATGGGCATTGAGGAGGACACTTGTTGGGATGAGCACTGGGTGTTGTATGGAAGCCAATTTGACAAAAATTATATTAAAAATAAAAAAATAATTGTAAAAAAAAGAATGTATAACCTCAGTGTAATTCAACCTAATCACAAGGAAACATCAGCCAAATAAAAATGGTAAGTATTCCATTTTTTTAAAAACCTGAAGTTGTATTTATTGAAAATATGAATGCCATAAAATACCAGGAAAGTCTGTGGAAATCTTCCACATAAGAAGAAGATGAAGAGAGACATGCAATTAAATGCAATACTTGACACTGTGCTGCACTGGTGTGAGAGGAATTGTTATGAAGAATATTAGATCAACTGGCAAAATCAGAGTGTGGAATGTGAATCACATAAAAGTAGCATGACAGTAAGAAGTTGATGACACTATGGTTGTATGAGAAATTTAGGAAATAGACATATTTAGGGTAAAGGTGATATATGTGATATGTCTGTGACTTACCCTCACATGGTTCAGAAAAAATATCATTTATATTTTATATTTATCAATGTGTGTATATACATGTACACATAGGCATGTGTATAGATACATATACATATGCATATGTATATGAATATATGTACACATATATACATGTATTATGTATATGTGCATCTGTGTGTGTCTCTATATATAGGTTTAGATCTGTATGTGTGTGTGTGTGCGTGTGTGTGCGTGTGCGTTATGGGCTGAATTGTGTCTCCTCCACAATTCATATGTTGAAGTCTTAACTCAGTAGCTGAGACTATGACTGTATTTGAGGTAGGGTCTTTAAAGAGGTAATTAAGTTAAAATGAGTCATTGGGTAGGTCCTAATCCAACATGACTGGTCTTTTAAGGGGAGGAGATTAGAATACAAATATGTACGGGGCTCCTGGGTGGTTCGGTCAGTTAAGCATCTGACTTCAGTTCAGGTCATGAACTCACCGCTCATGAGTTGGAGCCCCACAACGGGTTCTGTGCTGATGGCTTGCAGCCAGGAGCCTGCTTCGAATTCGGTGTCTCCCTCTCTTCCCTGCCCCTCCCCCATTACATTCTATCTCTGTCTCTCTCTCAAAAATAAACAAACATTTTTAAAAAAAGAACAAAACATGTCCAGACAGAAGATCATGGGAGGATGAAGGGAGATGACAGCCTTCTACAAGGAGAGCTGCCTCAGGAGAAACCAATGCTGCTGACTCCCCAATCTTGGCCTGCTGGCCTTCAGAGTTGTGAGAAAATGTTTTCTGTTGGTTAAGTCCCTCTGTCTATGTGCTTTGTTCTGGCAGCACTTGTAGACTAATGCAACATATGTGTATATCTATATATCTGTATGTGTGTGTGTGTACGTATGTGTGTTTCACTCACTTACCACCCTTATATACACACAGGAGTGAGAGCAAATTCAAGTATGTGAAGTACAAGAATTCTGGATAATCTGGGTAAAGAGTATGTGAGCATTCCTTGTACTATTTTATTTTGTATTACTTTCAAATTTAAAAGTTTTTAAATAATATGCAAAAGAAATAAGTGTATGCCCACCATGATGGCAAATGTGAACAAAATCTAAAAGTGAAACATCTTCTGATAAAATCATTGACATAAGGTAGAATTAGTTTTTCTCTCAAATATCCAACTTCTTGTGATGCTATTTTATTGTGTTTTACATTTAAAAAAAAATGAATTAGAAGTAGCTACCCCTTACTGAGTCTAAAACATAGCAAACACTAATTAGCACTTTGTCTATTTTATCCTATTTATTTCTTACAATAATGCTGGAGTATAGATATGACTGTTTTCACTTAAATAAGAAAACTGAGGCTCAGAAGGTTAAATAAAGTAAGTAGCTTAAGGTTGCATCAAATAAACCTTGTACCAGGGGCACGTGGGTGGGCACCTGGGTGGCTTAGTTGGTTAAATGTCTGGCTTCTGCTCTGGTCATGATCGCACAGTTTGTGGCAGCCCCACATCAGGCTCTCTGCTGTCAGCACGCAGCCTTCTTCAGATCCTCTGTCTCCCTTTTTCTGCCCCTCCCCTGCTTGTGCACGTGTTGTCTCTTTCTCAAATATAAACATTAAAAAAATAAACATAAAAATTCTACCATATTTCAAAAATAATTAAAAATAAACAAATAAAAGCACACCTGTCTCAGAGGGGAAGGGCAGGACTGGCTTTGGTACACAGCAAAGTGACTTTCATTCTAGCACATTTATTTCTAAGTGCCCAGTCTCCTCCTTCCCCTTGGATGTGCATGATTTATTTAACAATCCCTAATTTTTGGATATTTATATTGCTTCTAATATCATAATTAAACCTTTCCATGCATTCTTAATTTTTTCTTTGGAAGAAACTCCCAGAAGGGAGATTTTAGCCAAAGAGTATGTTTTTTAGGCTTTAGACGTTGGACTTTGAAGTTGCCCTCCTGTCGATGTTGAACCAATTCATACTCCCGTAGACTGTGTAAGAGGGCATCAATCTCCTCAAGGCCTAAAGATGTAAAGTCTTCAAGTCTGTTGAAGACCTGATGGTACGATGTTGTCACAGATTGTTTCTTTTGACACTGGAATTCTCAACATATTATGTCCCACTCAGCACAGACCTTACACCTTTGCTCAGCATTCCAGATCTTGGCATTTGACACTGTTTACTAAATTGTTTGATATCTTCATTGAATTGCAATAAAAGATGATTAATGCCAACAAAACACATTTCTTCGGAAAGTAGTCTTCTGTTCCCTGTAGGCATTTAAAAATCTGTCTTTCATTTCTTTGAACACGATAATCATAGTTATTTTATATTCTGTGTTTGAGAATTCAAGGACCTGAAGTCTTGCAGGCACGTCTTTGTGTGTTGGTTATTTCAGCTGTCTTCCTTCATCACGCGTTTTCTTGTGTGCCTGATGTTTCACTGTGAGCTTTTGATTTCCCTGACATTTGCTTCTGTCAACCATTGCCAGTCCAAATCATGTTAAGGATGAAATTGGTCTCCACAGAGCCAGTCGGGTCCCACTTATAGCCACTGATGATAGAGTGGGGTGCTGATGGAGCATCTGGGGGAACCAGTTCACAAATGCTGATGGCATTGTAGGTTCCCTACTGCAAGGAAGAATGTAAAGCATTTTGGGTTGTAAGAGCTGCTTTTGTCAAACACCTGCTGGGTGATGGACCTGAAGGAAATATTCAACATGTTCGGCAATATGGCTTTGCTGTATTCCACCTTCACCTTCAATTGTCTTATTCAGGGGCACATCCCTCAGGCTTTCGATTGTATCCCTGAGACATTGGCTGTGATGTTCAAGGCTGGAAAAAAGGAAGTTTTCCCAGACCCAGACTCAGTTTTGGACTGAGTATGTGACCTTGCACGGAGCTGTGGCATCAACATAAGCAGTGGCTGGCAGCTATTTGGCAAGCTGCGCATCTTTCGTCTCAGAGTCCTTCTTGGGAAACATGAAGACCACTTTACCCTGGATATGAGACCATGGTTTCTCCTTAGCCGGATTGTTTTCCAGATGTCGTTCCATTTGTTATGCATATCATGGTGTTCTTTTAAGATTTTTTTTTTAACGTTTATTTATTTTTGAGACAGAGAGAGACAGAGCATGAATGGGGGAGGGGCAGAGAGAGAGAGGGAGACACAGAACCGGAAGCAGGCTCCAGGCTCTGAGCCGTCAGCCCAGAGCCCCACGAGGGGCTCGAACCCACGGACCGGGAGATCGTGACCTGAGCTGAAGTCGGAAGCTTAACTGACTGAGCCACCCAGGCGCCCCTGCATATCATGGTGTTCTTGCTCTTCAGCACCAGAGCCTTTCCCTATACCTAGAAGGAAGCACGGCTCTGTTGCATTTACTTGGAGACCACAGTTTTTGCTCCCATAGCAAAATACTTTAGAAAATCTTTCAAAAGTTGCATTTTTAAGAAGGGAGATTTCCAGGTTGCTCTGTCTTCTCTGGACATCATGTCAGTACACCAACAGTGACATGTGAGATCTAAAGATGATGTCGTGCTCGCAGGAATGCATAGGGATCAGAAGTAGATTCTTAAAAATCTTTATTATACACTTTGTGCTCTCATAACTGTAGCATCATTTTATGACTCTAGTAAAAGGGGAAGATTGATGCCAACTTGAAGGTAAGGGAAGTCCTGTCCAAACAGGAAAGAAAAGACCTCAGATCCTTGAAGGAATAAAGGGAAGGAGGGAGAAAGAAAGGGAGAGGGGAGAGGAGGGGGAAGAGAGAGAGAGAGAGAGAGAGAGAGAGAGAGAGAGAGAGAGAGAGAATGAAGTCAGACATGAGTATCCTTTCATTTTTACCTACTTGAGGTCAAACATTTTTGGGGAGGGAAGGAAGTGAGAAAGAGATGGGGGCATGCTGTAGCAGAAATATGGTAACAGATATTGAAGAACCCAAGGACACTGGCATTAGTAGCTCACTTCCTTGGAGAAGGCAGTGAGAATAAGCCTCTTGGGAAGCCCTCCTTTGGCCCAATGCCACATTTGTTCAACATGAAATAGGAGCAAGCACTAAAATCCTTGAGCTAGAGAGGTAAGAAGGGAATTTCTAAGAAATGAAGGAAGAAACTAAGCCAATGCTAAAAAAGACATACTATGCTCTAAGAAATAATGGATGCTAAAATGGGGGTGTCTGGGTGGCTCAGTTGGTTGCGTCTAACTTTGGCTCAGGTCCAGGCCCCGTGCTGGGCTCTGTGACAGCTCAGAGCCTGGAGCCTGCTTTGGATTCTGTCTCCCTCTCTCTCTGCCCCTCCCTTGCTCATGCTCTGTCTTTCAAAAAATAAAATGTTAAAAAACTTTTTAAAAAAAATAGGTGCTAAAACGTATTCTAATTTAATAGCATTTAGGGCTTAAAAATGAGGGAAATAGGGAGAGGTTGGTTAAAGGGTACAAGCTTTCAGCTCTAAGATGAATACATACTGAGACTCTAATGTATAACATGGTGACTGTAGTTGATAAAACCGTGTTGGATTAGAAAAAATAAAAAATAACATGAGGGTAGGGAAATTTCCAGGCAGAAAAGTCAGATCATTTATAGGTAGAAAAGTCAAGCTTACTTCAAGTATCATGTGTTTCATTTTTAAGAAATTATTTCTGACTAGCCATCCATCTACCTTTTAATCCATAGATACACAGAGAGAGATACCCGGAGTGAAGTTCACCTATTATTAATAATGTTAGCTCTGAGTGAAAGAATTCTGGATGACTTTGTGCTTTACTCCTTGTAACTTTGTTTTGTCTCAATGTTTTCATGTTGTTTCTATTTCTAAGACCACCATGGTGGGAAAATGTAATGATCATTTCTATCTGAGTGAACTAATGTTTAGTTCCAGAAACATTTTTGTCTATATTAAAAATAGGAGGGGGGTGGGCACCGGGGTGGCTCAACTGGTTAAGCAACCGACCCTGGATTTTGGCTCAGGTCATGATCTCATGGTTCATGAGTTCGAGCCCCACCTCAGGCTCTGTGCTGATAGTACAGAGCTTGCTTGGGATTCTCTCTCTCTGCCTCTCTCTTTCAAAATAAATAAATAAACTTAAAAAAAAGGGATAAAGGGATATTGCTTTTTGTTTTGGCAAAAATGGAAAGAGGAATAAAGTTTAGCTGGAAACTTGAATACCAGTAGCAATATTGTACATTTAGGTCTGTGTTAGTCAGCTTCTGCTCTGGTAACAACCCCAACATCTCAGTGGCTTATGATGATGATCAACTATTTCTTAGTCTTAAGGGCTGGGAGTTAGCTTTGAGTCTGCTGGGCTCTTCACTACGTGTCTTCAATCAACCTTTGATGACCCTATTCTACCCAGAGGGAAGCATGAGAAGGGCAGAATAGGGATGAACAAGTTTGAACAAATAATGTAATATATAACATGGACCTTGATTCCATGCTCTGTCTTGTCTTGTTTCTTCATTTGTGCCACGTATTTAACTTTTGTCTTATGAAACTATAAGCTGCTTCTTCTTCTTCTTTTTTTTTTGAAACTATAAGTTTCTTAATTTTTTTTTTAACGTTTTATTTATTTTTGAGACAGAGAGAGACAGAGCATGAACGGGGGAGGGGCAGAGAGCGAGGGAGACACAGAATCGTAAGCAGGCTCCAGGCTCTGAGCCATCAGCCCAGAGCCCGACGCGGGGCTCGAACTCACGGACCGCGAGATCGTGACCTGAGCTGAAGTCGGACGCTTAACCGACTGAGCCACCCAGGCGCCCCTGAAACTATAAGCTTCTTAAAGGGCAGGCATTAGGGCTTTGGATTCTAATTCTTTCATTTCCTAGAGGTGTTACCTTGGCAAGTTATTTGATCTTGTATAGTCTTGATGTCCTCATCTGTGAAGTGGGGAGAATAACTGGCCTTACCTCTAGGGTTTTGCTAAGATTAAATGATATAACACATATGTAGCCCGAGGTGTAACAGAAGCTTAATATGTTGTTGTTCTTTTCCTATTTCTCTCCCTCTCTTTTCCTTCCCCCTCCCCCCTCCTCCTAATCCTTTTATTGTCCTTCTTCTCTTGTCAATTTCATAGGCCATACTTTTCTTGAGAAATATTCATCTATTTAAGCTGTACTTGCAAACTATTTAATTTGATGGGGCTGTCAAGATGACATTGGAAATGATACAACACAGTTTACAATGACTGACACCACACTTATGTGTCAGAAGTTTCATTAGCACATCTTAACTTCCTCCATACTTTGGAGCTTTCTCCCAGTGTGGTCTCTTGTCATGGCATCCTTTCAGGAGGATTTAGGAGACGTCTGAGTTTGAAAAAAAATACAGAAATTAATGAATGTGCAAAGGAGAGAGAAGGTGCAATTCTAATATAATTTTTTTCATCCATAGAAAAAGAAAAAATATATATATATATTTTATCTTCTGAACACTCTACAGATGAAGAGACACAGTATGGAGTTGTTACCTAATTCTCTCAGGTGATATAGGTAGGAAGCACAGCTGGATAGCCACAGCTGGGAGCAGAGTGCTGGCCTTCACTCTCCCAAATCAATGTCCTGTTGACTTTTACTTTGCAAATTCTCTCACATAACATGATTTCCACTGGCTTCCCCTGGTTTGGTCATTCTTGCTCCATGCACTCTTACAATATCCCCCTGCAGGCTCTTTCTACCAGCCGCTGTCCCCCTGCAACTTAAGTCATATCTTGCCACCAACTTCATCTTCCTCAAAGGTCAGTTTCATGTGTGTCACTTTCCTACTCACCATTTTCAGTGACCCTCCATTGCCTGTAAGAAGGAGACCCAAAGTCCTTTCCCTTCTCCAATCTTCCTGCAATGTCATATTCTTTTCAATGATAAACTTCCTGGATCCTTGATTCTTGTCAAACTAGTCTGTTCTTTGAATTTATTTTGTGCATTCCCCCAGTAAGCTAATTGTTACCTGTGTCATGCAGTTGACAATTAACCCTGTGTTTATTGTTTGTGAAACGTTGCATCTTAGGTAAACAAGGGAAAAGTATGGACTTACACATTTATCAACTATATTTTGGGCGTTGCTGATGTGTCGGGCACGAGATGCTGGGAGGTAGGAGTTGAAAAGGTAATAGGTAATTTATAGAAGAAAGTATACTTCCTTATTAGAAGAGAAGTAGAGAGGTAATTCAAGTGGTATTAATTTGGGGCACCTGGGTGGCTCAGTCGGTTAGGCCTCCAACTTCGCCCAGATCATGATCTTCCCATTTGTGAGTTCGAACCCCACATCAGGCTCTGTGCTGACAGCTCAGAGCCTGGAACCTGCTTCAGATTCTGTGTCTCCCTCTCTCTCTGACCCTCCCTGCTCATGCTCTCTCTGTCTCAAAAATAAACACCAAAAAAATAAAAATAAAGTGGTATTAATTTCTTATGACTGCTGTGACAAATTACCACAAATATGGTGGCTTAAAATGACAGAAGTTTACTTTTTCACAGTTCTGGAAGTCAAGCCCAAAGTCAGTATCACTGAGCTGAAGTCAAGGGGTTGCCAGGGCCATGCTCCTATGGAGGCTCTAGGAGAGAACTTGTCCTTGCCTCTTGCAGCTTCTTGTGGCTGTCAGCATTCATTGGCTACTAGCCACATCATTCCAATCTTTGCCTACATCATCACATTGCCCTTTCGTCGTCTATGTATGTCAAAGCTCATTCTGCTCTCTCTCTTATAAGAAAATTTGTAATCACATTTAGGGCTCACTCCAATAATCTAGTATCATCTCTCCATCTCAGGATCCTTAATTTAATCACACATGCCAAGCACAAACTTTTTTTTTTCTATGTAAGGCAATATTTATAAATTCCAGAAATTAGGAAGTGAATATCTTTAGGGAGCTGTTATTTAGTTTATTGTACAAGTCATGAGATCATAAGAGCTTTTAATTAAGTATAATTACTTAGTACTAAATAATAAGTCATCAGAGTTTTAAAAATTTGGTCTGAATTTTCTAATAGTAGCTGTACCATTTAGAAATTGTATTCAGCTCTTTGTAACAGAGCATTACCCACTGACTACCCCTTTCAAAAAAAGGTGACAAACAAGATAAAAGATAAAAATTTATTTAACTTTTATGTAAGACCATTCAGAAGAAGGCAGCTCTAAGATATTTTCAAGGACACAGTATATTTCCATTTTTATGCTCTGTCACACTTGGATTCCATTCTTAGGGTCACCTCAAGTTCCAAGATGGCTGCTGGAATTCCAGGCATCACATCCAGATGCTGGGCATCAGAGAGGCATAACCTTCTGCTTACATCTTAATGTCTAGAACATACTAGATGCACTGAGATGCAAATTTGGAACATATGGTTTTCCTTCTGAGAATATTAGACAGTTTATTTTTCTAAGGGAGTAGGTGATGGTTATTGGAAATTAATTAGCAATATTTCTACAGTAATAAACATTCTTAAAAACATTTTTGAGAAACTTCTTTTCTTTTTTCTTTTCTTTTTTTCATATATATTTAAAGCTTATAATGTGATGATATGATATATATACCCATTGTGATATGATTACCAACATCAAGATAATTAACATATATATTGTCTCACATAATTAACTCTCCTCTTTCTCTCTTTCTTTCTCTCTTTCTTTCTTTCTCTCTCTCTCTTTCTTTCTTTCTTTCTTTCTTTCTTTCTTTCTTTCTTTCTTTTCTTTCTTTCTTTCTTTCTGTTTTGTGGCAAAATCCCATAATATCTACTCTCAGCAAATTTTAAGTATACCATACCATATTATTAAGTATAATCATCATGCTGTACATTAGATTCTCCAAACTTGTGCATCTTACAACAAGAAGTTTGTGTCCTTTGACCTACAGCTCTCACTTTTCCCTCACCATGGCCCCTGGCAACCACCACACTGTTTCTATGAAATCAGCTTTTCTGTTTTTTAAAGATTCCATATGTAAGTGATACCATACAGTATTTGTCTTTCTTTGTCTAATTTATTTCACTTAGCATAATGCCCTCCAAGTTTATCCATGTTGTCTCAAATGGCAAGAGTTCACTCTTTTTATGGCTGAATAATATTCCATTATATATATATATACATATACACCACATTTTCTTTATTCATCTAGTGAGCAGATAAAAACATTCCTGCTTTGTCAAAGATTAGTTGGCCATACGTTTGTGGGTCTGTTCCATTGATCTGGGTTGGGTGTCAGACTTTGGCTCAGGTCAAGATCTCACAGTTCTTGAATTCGAGCCCCACGTTGAGCTCACTGCTCTGACAGTGAAGAGCCTGCCTCAGATCCTCTGTCTCCCTCTTTCTCTGAACAAGAAACAAAGCCTCCAGCTTTGGTTTCCTTTTCCTTTTTCTTTTTTTTATGCTCTGTCTTTTTTTTTAATTTTATTTTTTAAATTTACATCCAAATTAGTTAGCATATAGTGCAACATTGATTTCAAGAGCAGATTCCTTAATGCCCCTTATCCCTTTAGCCCATCCCTCCTCCCACAACCCCTCCAATAACCCTCTGTTCTCCATATTTAAGAGTCTCTTACGTTTTGTCCCCCTCCCTGTTTTTGTATTATTTTTGCTTCCCTTCCCTTATGTTCATCTGTTCTGTGTCTTAAAGTCTTCATATGAGTGAAGTCATATGATATTTGTCTTTCTCTGACTAATTTCACTTAGCATAATACCCTCTAGTTCCATCCACATAGTTGCAAATGGCAAGATTTCATTCTTTTTGATTGCCGAGTAATACTCCATTGTGTGTGTGTGTGTGTGTGTGTGTGTGTGTGTGTGTGTGTGTATCACCTCTTTTTTATCTTTTCTTTTTCAAGATTGATTTGGCTATTTCGGGTCTTTCTAGTTCCATACAAATTTTAGGATTGTTTGTTCTAGCTCTGTGAAGAATGTTGGTGTTATTTTGATACAGACTGCGTGCAACTTTTCTATGTAGAAGCAAGGTTTAGGCCTGGGGATACAAAGATGTATTACAATGATCTCTGGCCGCATGCAGCTTACAATTTAGTTAGGGCAATTTAGAGTGCATAAATAAAAGATCAAAATATATATATATTTATATATGGGGTGCCTGATGGCTCAGTCAGATGAGCATCTGCTTCTTGATTACAGTTCAGGTCATGATCCCAGTGTTGTGGGATCAAGCCCAGCATCAGGCTCTGTGCTGAGCATAAAGCCTGCTTAAGATTCTCTCTCTCTCTCTCTCTCTCTCTCTCTCTTTCTCTCCCTCTGCCCCTCTCCCTTGTTTCCTGGCTTGCGCTCTCTCTCTAAAAACAAAAAAAAAAAAATAGAAAAAAATATATACACACGTTAGTAGCTAATGAGTGATATAGACAGTATGTGTATGTGATAGGCTTTCTGGACAATGTGGGGCAAGTAGAATTTAGATAAATCTAGTGAATGAAGGAGAATATATTCCAACTGGGGTACATCATGACCAAAAATTAAAAGCATGAATGTTCATGAAGTAATCAATGAATATTGGGTAGACTGATACAGTTATAGATATGTATGGAGGAAAGCAGTTCCCCAAAGTAACCTGCTGTCATTCCCATAGACAGGAAGGAAAGAGTCAGATTTGTGGATAATGATAGAAACAATAAGAATGGTTAGCATGTTCCAAGAAGTTGACTAAGAGCTTTACAGATATTTCAAATCCTTGTAACAAATTCTGCAAAGTGAGTATAGTAGCAATTATGCACGTATGTATGTATGTATGTATGTATGTATGTATGTGATCAACATACCTTCTTTGCAGAATGGCCTGTTTTTCATGAGAAAAATCTGGATCCTGAGCAGAGACACATACGGATGGAATGAAATTATTGTCCCATTAACAGGTGGCAGCATCTGGAAAGAAGGTCTATAAGTGGCCACTACTATGACCTTGGACCTTTAGTTTGTGGCAGTTCAGCCTATCCTTCAGTATTGGGAGTCATCCATTACTGTTACAAGACACTCCTCATTGCTTAGGTAGGCCAGAGCTGGTTTCTATTGCTTATAATAGAAGAACTCTAACTTTGTGAGTCTCAGAGAATGTGTTGCAAGCTGCAGATTCTGAGATGAGGGGGTACTGGAATTGTTTTTCAGTTACAAATTGAATAGAAGGCAGTTAGATTTCCATTCAAATTTCAAGACAGAAACTAGCAGCCCATAAATATTCAGTGGTGAAATAGATCAACCAAGGTAGCATTTGTGTTGTCTGTGATTGTATGTCCAAAACCACGAAGATCTGGGGGAAGGTGGCTGCCTTAGACCCCAGGGAAAAGGAAATGTCAGGGCTATGTTTTAAAAGACATTGGGCAATTTTGATGCAAGAGATGGGCATGCTCAAATATTTATAGTCTTTAAGGAATAGGATGAATCTCAAAGTATTTATGTGACCATGATAAAATGATTATTTCCTGCTTGCAGCTGCAGAATCAGAGTCCAGAAATCAAATCCAACTTTTGAAAGTGCTGTCTCACTTTTCTTTTCACTTATTTTATGTTCATGTTACAGCACAGATGAGAAAAGAGTAGGGTCCCCATAACTGACGTGGAAAATCTAGGAGTATATAGGAGACATGGATAATCCCCAATTCTGAAATCCTTCTGAACTCCATCTCTAACACTTCCTTTTCTAAGGAAGCTACACTTCCTTTCAGAATCTCATTAGCATTGTTCCCTTTAGGCACCCCTGCAGTGTTTTCTACTGATAACTGTTTTCATTGATAACTCAACATGGTCCCTAAGGGTAAACTGCAGAATCAGAGTGGAAAGAATTCAGCAGCTATAGTCAAAGGAATCATGGGGATCAGCTGAGCATAAAATGAGCATAATTCTATAAAATGGGGCAATATTTGTGGGAATGAATTTTGAGGATATTTAATCAAGCAGGGGAAAACATGAATTTGGATCAAGCCAATTTGATCAATGTGTATTTACTCAGCAGGCATTCTGTATAAAATGTATTGGCATGGGCATGATCCTAATACAAACTTGGGTTGCCCAAATGCTGACTCATGCTAAAGGATGACAAAAGGGTTAGAAGTCCCTTGGCATAGCATAGAAGAAGGGACTGAAGACACAGAAATGCTGAATCTGACCTATCAAATATATCTCCAATGGGCCTCAGAGTCTTTCAAAAGCAATTTACTAATCATTCCAACAGGTCGGAGTGCTTCTTACAAAAGTTTTCCCTGAAGTGGGTTTTCTGATCTCTGTGGGGCTAAGAGTCCTAGAGAGATGCCCCGGGTGGTAGTAATTCATACCACGAGCAAAGCTGGCATGGTTATGTTATTAGGCAGCAATCTAAACGTGATTAACAGATCTTAGGGAACGGCTAATTCACAGATAACTCTGGCTATCGTTTATCGTGGGGCTCCTGGGAGCGCAAGCAGTGGACATTCCACTAAGATGTATCCCACCCTCCTCAAATCCAAGTTTAGCAAGCAAAGACCTGCATCAAGCCACCATGCTAGATAGTCACAGTCACAGACAGGAGTTAGTTGATACCACAGAGCTTCTTTTTTTTAAAAAATTTTTTTAACGTTTATTTACTTTTGAGACAGAGAGAGACAGAGCATGAATGGGGGAGGGTCAGAGAGAGAGAGGGAGACACAGAATCTGAAACAGGCTCCAGGCTGTCAGCACAGAGCCCGACACGGGGCTCGAACTCACGAACCGCGAGATCATGACCTGAGCCGAAGTCGGACGCTTAACTGACTGAGCCACCCAGGTGCCCCTACTACAGAGCTTCTTGATTGAAGAAGAGGCTGGGTTCCTCAAGAAAGATACTACAGTATTACCAAATATGGACACTGTGCACCTTCCTTCTAGCCTTCCCCGTAACCACTCCCCTAGTAACTGTGTCCTGGAGAATGAGAAATATCCAAACTTTTTAGAGACTATTGGAAACTGGCTCTGATGAGAACTATAGCCTGGTGGAATGCCACTCTTATCTGCCAGAGCAGAGGCTTATTGGGAATAGATGACATGTGAGTTTGTGAGTTTTTTTGTAATTTTTATTTATTTTTATTTTTATTGTATTATTTTTAATGTTTATGTTATTCTCTCACGCAGAGAGAGAAAGAGCTGCATGAGTGGGGGAGTGGCAGAGAGAGAGGGAGACAGAGAATCTGAGGTGGGATCTTCACTGTCAGAGCAGAGCTCAACGTGGGGCTTGAACTCAAGAACTGTGAGATCGTGACCTGAGCCGAAGTCTGACACCCAACTGACTGAGCCACCTAGGTGCCCCTATTTATTTTTAAGTGTTCATTTATTTTGAGAGAGAGAGAGAGAGAGAGAGAGAGAGAGAAAATGAGAAAGGGGGAGAGGGGCAGAGACGGAGGGAGAGAGAGAATCCCAACCAGGCTCCATGCTATTTGTGCAGAGCCTGATGCGGGGATCGATCCCACAAACTGTGAGATCATGACCTGAGCTGAAATCAAGAGTTGGATGCTTAACCAAATGAGCACCCAGGTGCCCCTGATGTGTGAGCTTCTGACTCCTGTTTGCCTCATGGTAGGCAGAGAGGGACCCAAGCTCATCCTGTAGATAGTACTCTAGCTCTTGAAAGTATTATTGGAATACGTGACCTCAGTGAACTGTAGGATCTGCACAATGGCTCCCTTCCCTGTTGGAGTAATCATGACTAGAGTAGGAAAAACCAAGAGGGGGCCACTGGTGTTTTCTCTCCCTAACAACAGTGTAAACATGAAATAAAGCTGCTCTTCCAGTGAAACTATATCAAAGACCAGGAAGACACAGAGTTGATGATTGCTATCATATTCCCATTCCTTCTCCCATCATTTCCTATTATTTTCACCATTAGAATGGAGAATGCTGGTGGACTGGAGTAAAGTTAACAGGGTGGTGATTTCAACTTAGCTGGTATTCTAGAGATGATCTCCTTACTGAAGCAAATGAACACATCTCCTGGCATTTGTTTTGCAGCTACTGATCTGGTGAAAGCATTTGTTCCATTCAGATAAACAGGTTTGCCATCATCTGGAGGTAAGTAGCACAAGTCTAAAGTGATGCCAATTCTCTGATTCTGGATCATAACGTATAACCTGTATTGATCTTGACCAATGGTTGGCAAACTTTTCTATAAAGGGTCAGATATAAATACTCTGGGTCCATATGGTTTCTGTTGCACTTTGCTGTTATAGCACAAAAGCAGTCATAGATGATATGCAAATGGATGAATGTGGTTGGAGTCCAACAAAACTTTATTTACAAAGCAGATGGCAGGCTGGATTTGGTCCATGGGCCGCAGTGCACCGACTCCTGGTCTTGGCCATCAGCATCTACAGGACATCATGTTAATCCCGACAGTAATGACAATGTGCAGACAGGACCTGGGGAGCAGGAAGTGGCAGATGTCCTGTGACAGAGGGTAGGAGATATATTCTGAGAAATACAGGGGCTTGCCATCCCAGTGATATTCCGGAGGGGAGTTTAATAATATAGAAAAATGAAGGTTAAGTTCTTCATCTTGAGCTCCCTATCACTAACAATGAGGCACAATGTTTGATGAGTTTCTTTGGATTTTGGAGCCAGTATGTATCATATTTAGGTTGCTTTGCCCATTTACTAGGAAGCCTGAAAAGTAATCTGTGGCCCCATGGTGTGTGTGTGTGTGTGTGTGTGTGTGTGTGTGTGTGTGTGTGTTTTACTGTATTTACAATAGTCTTTTCTACACCTGAGCAGAGGACATGTCTTCCTGTGTGTACATGGAAATGACAGTGGACATGAGTAGGGATGGTGTCAGACTGGCCTGAAAGGCAATATGCCTACCTATCTCTATGAGTAACTTATGAGTCAGGCTTCTGGAAGAACTGTGGTGAGTATTACACATCACAGAACCCCAAGAGGTGAACAGGGATCTCAGATTTCCTTTTAAATTGACTAACAGCTTATCTCATCTTGATGTTAAGAATTGTTCAAGGAGTTTGCTCATTCCAGTGTGAACCTACCTTTTACTTATGCAGATTGTCCATAAGAAACTTGTTTAGTTTTATATGCGTGGTGAAAGGGACAAACAGATAAGAAAGAGGGCAAGTGGCCAAGAAATTGACATAATCAGTGATAGTATAAAAAGTTAATATCTCCCCTATTAAAAAAATAATAAATGGGGGCGCCTGGGTGGCTCAGTCGGTTGGGTGACTGACTTCAGCTCAGGTCATGATCTCGCAGTCCATGAGTTCAAGCCCCGCATCGGGCTCTGTGCTGACAGCTCAGAGCCTGGAGCCTGTTTCAGATTCTGTGTCTCCCTCTCTCTGACCCTCCCCCGTTCATGCTCTCTCTCTGTCTCAAAAATAAATAAACATTAAAAAAAAATAATAAATGGATAGTTAATGTAAAACATTGCAATAACACAGAAAAGCACAAAATTTCTTTTTTTCACTTAGAGATAACTATCATTAACATATGACCCATTCCAATCTAATCCCTATTCTATGCTATGCCTATATATATATATTTGTGTGTCTATATGTATTTAAGCAAATAATAGTGTATATGTTTATTACCAATTCTTGAAGTTTGCATTATAGTGAACATTTTTCCATGTCAGTGAATATTCTTATAACATGACTTTTGATGGTAATATAGAATTTTCTTTTTTTTAATGTTTATTTTTGAGAGGGGGGAGGGGCAGAGATAGAGGGAGACAGAGGATCCAAGGCAGGCTCTGTGCTGACAGGAGACACGCCTATGTGGGGCTTGAACTCATGAACCACAAGAATCATGACCTGAACCAATGCTGGATGCTTAACTGACTAAGCCACCCAGGAGTCCCTAGAGATTTTCTTAAATGGAAAAAGCAGTACATTTCTCAAGCAGTGACCTATTGTTTTTACACTTAATAACCTGTGCTTCTTGTGGAGGCTAGCTGCCAGGATAGAAAATTTTATGGATATGCCCCACAACAAGCTATCACCGCATATGGCTTTACTAATCACTGAGCATTATTGGAGGGCATCTGAGGTCAAGAGCTATTCCACTAATTGAAATACTTAAGATATCTTTTTTCTCTGTAGATTTCCCCAATTCCCCTTTTTGGCATTAGTCACAGTAACATTCATGTCATGTTTTAATGTAACCTATGTCAGTTCTGGGAACAGCATTTGTGAAACAATGTATTTTACATAAAACACAAAGCTGACTGCAAAACATATCTATTACAATGTCACAGATGTGAGTCATTCACCTCGTAGATACTTATTGGGTGCCCAAAATAAACAGAGCAGTACCTTTATGGGTGCGCACTATTCCACTGAGTTTCCACAATGTGCAAGGATCCTAAGAAACAGAGTTTCTTTCAAACAGTGTATTATCTCTAGAGAGGGAAAGGATAGGGAACGAAGACGAATTAACAGTACAAAAGAAGTCACATGGCAGTATGCGATGATGATGGGCACAGGCAGTAGGGGCTGTCTGCATTTAAGACCCATCCCTGAGGGTTGGAACAGTCAGAAAAGGCTTGAAAGGATTGAGAAGATACAAATGAGAGCGGAGAGCTTTCAACCAAGGCTAGGAGACAAGTACATGTATCCCTGGGTACAATATAATCCACCTCACCAGAAGAAGGTGTGGGAGTCAAGTCTGAGAGAGTGCCAAAGAGCGAGGTCCTTGAATGCAAGGCCATGGGAGGCAAACTCACTGCCAATGTCCTACCAAGAGGCTTTTGAGCAGTAGAGTGACATGGTGGACTGAATACTTGATGGGACACAAGTTAGTTCTTAGTCTTAGGTTCTCTGACATCTCTTCAGAAGGACTGTGAACTTATGCTGGAAGTGAAAATTATTTACCCATCATCACTTTATTCCTGTTCTTTGATCAAGATCTACATGCAGAAACTGGTCCATTAGTAAAATAGTCAGGTTGAACTTTGCGCAGTGGCAGTGTTGGTGCCAAGTTTACATGAAGCACCACTATTGCTGGTTGAAAACTTTTCTCATTGAAATAGTCCGGTTATAAATTCATATGTAGAATTTGTAAAATTAAATTAAAAGTTTCTGTAATTGATCCAGGTTTTTTCAGTGAAGTTTCTCTTTTTGTCTTGGTACATTTTTATATTATAAACCAAATGTAATATCGTTGAAGACATTTTGAAAATAGAAACAAAATCCTATAACCAAATTCTAAACATAACTCTTTAAATTTTACATGTCTTTCCAGTCTTGCCAAAATGTATGTTGGTTTTTACCCATTTGCAATGACATCTTGAAAGCAATATAAGTATGTGAGCCTAATATACCAAAAACATGTTAACTGATTATTGAACTTAGAGTGTATAATTGAGTTTTAATTATTATTATTTTTTATTTTTATTTATTTTTAAGTTTTATTATTTTTGAGAGAGAGAGAGAGAGAGAGAGAGAGAGAGAGAGAGAGAGAAAGACAGAGGGCAAGTGGGGGAAGGGTAGAGAAAGGGAGACACAGAATCTGAAGCAGATTCCAGGCTCTGAGCTGTCAGCACAGAGCCCAACTCAGGGCTCAAACTCTCCAGCCATGAGATTATGACCTGAGCCAAAGTTGGAAGCTCAACTGACTGAGCCACCCAGGCTACTTTAATTATTTTTTAAAGTAATAGTTGCACATAATAAAAACGTACCTTTCTAGAGAAAGGTAAAGACTGGCTGTAGATCGCTCTCTAATCGCTGGCTTTATGTTCCTCTCTATAGAGCCTGACTGTCATTAGTTTCTTATGTAGTCTTTTAGAAACATCTGAAGGCCAAACACACAGACACACACACGCACGCATGCACCTGCATGCACATATACTATGTGTGTGCGCGCTTGCGTGCGCGCGTGTGTGTGTGTGTGTGTATATATATATATATATATATATATATATATATATATATAGTAGCCTCTGGATGTGTATAGATAGAATATTTACCACAGGTGCAACCACCTGCAAGGAAGGCCTGTGGTATGCAGGGTGTATCAGAGCGCCTTGCATGCAGTCCTTGCTTTTGCACACCGATATACACTTTGCTTTTTTTCTCAAGTAATGTGATTTGGATATTGCTCCACATCACCACACACCAAGTGCTTCCTTCTTCTCAACAGTGCTGTATTTTAACCACTTCCTGCACATGGATCTTTAGGCTGTTTCCATTTTTTTTTTTTTTTTTTTACTATGAACAATGCTCTAACAAATATCCTTACACAGTGTGAAGTTATTTGTAACATAAATGTCTAGATGAGGAATTCCTGGTCATCTGCAGCGTCATATACTGGAAACAGTATATGCATATAAAATTATGGTCAATAATATTGTTATTGTTTACTGTTTTTACTCCCACCAACAATGTATATGAGGCCTGTTTCCTATACCCAGGCCAACGCAATACATGTTAATCAGTCTGAAGGGTGAAAAACTGTCTCAACTTAAATTGCGTTTAATCTAAAAAATTTTTAAACTGTAAGTTTTGAGTGCTTTTGGGTAAAGTTTTTCCTGTAATTAGACAAGCAAGCATCATCCATGAACCTGGATGTGAAGTCTGCTTGAGCCTTGCCTGTTGGTATGAGAATTTAGAAGAGCTGGGCAAGCGGGGCGCCTGGGTGGCTCAGTTGGTTCGGCTCAGGTCATGATCTCGCGGTCTGTGGGTTCGAGCCCTGCGTCGGGCTCTGGGCTGACAGCTCAGAGCCTGGGGCCTGTTTCAGATTCTGTGTCTCCCTCTCTCTGACCCTCCCCCCTTCATGCTCTGTCTCTCCCTGTCTCAAAAATAAATAAAACGTTAAAAAAAAATAAAAAAAAAAAAAGAAGAGCTGGGCAAGCGAGGGTTCATCTCTGCCTGTTTCACATCAAATTCTAGGTACCTGTCTCCCAGCTGAACCCGCACATCTGCAGAATCACGCAGAGTAACAGAAATAATGGGAAGGAGAAAAAAACCCGATACTTTAAAGACAATTTGATCTGGGAGAGGCTTATAGAAATAAGCATTTTTATTCACTATTTCTTGCTATTTCTGCGTTCCACTAATTGTCAGGAATTACCGCCCATTACATTGCGTGTCGTTAGCTAACCTCAGCGGAACTGAACCTGTTTTAAGAATTTTTTTTGGAGAAAATAAGAGTATGCTGTAGGGCAAGCTAGTTTGCAAATTAGTCCCCCCCCTTCATTATTTATTTTGAGGAATTGGACCTGCAAGACAGGAATATGTGTGTCTGAATAAGATCTTCAAACGAGGCTACTCAATGTTCAACGCAGAAGCCTCGAACACATCACGCAAAATACGTTCCAAAGAGAAAAATATAAAGCCTCCCTGAAAAAAATCTTGATCTTCCTCTCCATGCGTAGGAAAAATCTGTATTATTGCAAAAATATATGTCCATCCTCACTGGATCCTATTCTATTCTCTTTCAATAAGCTTTAGATGCTAAAAAAGTGAAGAACAAGGTTTAGTGAGGTTAACACCTAAGTGCAAAGCGCAAATTTAGATTTGGGCCCGGAGCTGTGCAATCCGGATTTGCACATCGAATCCTATCCCTACCCAGGCAGGGGAAGTACCCGCTTTTATCTTCAGCTGTTTTAAAAGCAAGCGGTTGTTACCCGCCCCCCCCCAATTCTGCCCTTTGTGTTAGCTGCCTCGGAGTTGCCCTTTCGCAACCTATCGATCTAGGGTAGAAAACACCTTGGGGCAGCCCCACCGCGGCCCGTCGGCGGGGGCGGGAGGGGGGTGTCCCCCCCTCCCCGCCCGCCCGCTTCCGGCTCCCGCGCCCGCGCCCCGGGGGTTCGTCTCCCGCCCCCCGCTGCCGAGCCGGATCGGGGCGCAGGGCCCCTCTCCAGCGCCCCCTCCCCGGCGCGCTGCGGCTGGCGCTCCCCAGCGCCCCGCCTGACGCTGCAGCTGGGCCGGCGATTCGCCATTGGATTAAAAATAGCAGCGTCCCCCCCCCCCCCCCACGCCCGCTCGTCCGCCCCAGGCCCCCGGTGCCCGTTCCCGCCCCGCGGCCCGCTCCGCCCGCCAGCCCCGGCTCGGCTCCGGTCGCCCGCGCAGCCCGCCGCCGCCGCCGCCGCGGGCAGATCCAGCGCTCCGGCTCGGCTCGGCTCGGGTGCGCGCCGCGGCCATGCAGCGCCGGGGCGCCCTGTTCGGCATGCCGGGCGGCAGCGGCAGCAGGAAGATGGCTGCGGGAGACATCGGCGAGCTGCTGGTGCCCCACATGCCCACGATCCGCGTGCCCAGGTCGGGGGACAGGGTGTACAAGAACGAG